>NW_027506917.1:0-300000 GCF_052324685.1 Brachyhypopomus gauderio | reverse complement strand
TCTCTAGGCTAGGGGCATAAACGTGATTTGAGCTCATTGCTTTTAACCATAATTGGTTAATCTGACTGTCATTCAGGAAACTGGCCAATGACAACTGTTTGCGCCTCTCAGGTCATGTTTGAAAATTTCAGTGTGTGCTGATGGTCAGCCTACGAGCTGTGGTGGCTAGCTGGCTACCTGGATTATTTTACATCTACCTGCCAAATTATTATTTTGAGCGGATTATCGTTGGATGATTCAACAAAATAAGATGGAAACGGGGCACAGAGGAAGAAAATTTAAGTGAAGCATTATTGGTGACATCAGGTAAGAAAACGTCCTTACTTTATGTAAGCCAACGTTAGCTAGTTAACTAGCTAGTTAGCCCAGTTTAAAAACACATTTCACGTGAATGTTTCATTTGATAAAGATGAAAACAATAAAATATTAATATCTAATATTTTCCGATGCTTTAAAATACTTTAATTCGGTCACTGTTAAATACATAATGGGTTAAATAATGCTCTATGCGGTAATCAAGTCTTTGTTATAAGGTTCATTGAACATAACTAAATCTAGCGACAGCTAGTTCCTCAAATTCGGTCTCGGTCTCATCGGACGTAATTTCTACATTTTTAGCACTCTGGATCTGTATTTTGAGTGGCAGACATTAATGGGGTTTAAAAAATCCGCCTCCATCACGTTCTGCGTGGCTGAATATTGTACCGTCCGCCAATGGGCAGCGACGAGGGGTGGAGTCTACAGGCCTCCCAGCAGGACCCGCGGTGAGTTCCCTGTTTCCCTGGATGTGTGTTGTATGTGTTAGTGTTCCCCCTCCCTTTTCCCATTAGAATCAGTGTATTTGGCACTTGTTTATGCTTTTAGCGTGTTGCTTATAAAATAACAGTTCGCTAACATTGATGTCATGATTCGTTCTGGTCCTTCTGACTCAACACCGTTACAATATGTAATGAATATGAATAGACTTAAAACTGCAGCATTTTTTTTGTCGAAACCTTTCCAGATTAATGGAGGAAATCCTATGCAATTAAAATTCATGTTGCTGCTGGACCACTTCTCAGTTAAGCTAATGCAGATCTGCACTGAAGAAAGAAAGGGTGAAGGAGACCAGGTATGGTTTGTGTAAAAAATTAAAACACCATTATTGGGATCATTGTGAAGATTTTGTCCATTGCATTTTTACCCTTAGGGAATAAATATGCTTTTCTCATATGTTAAATATGTAAAGCAAAAAAATTATATGCACCAAGTTTGGCCTACATTTTGTTTACTGTACAGAGCTACAGCGCAACACAGCCCAGAGCAGGAGCGCAACACAGCCCAGAGCAGGAGCGCAACACAGCCCAGAGCAGGAGCATCACAGCCTAGCTCACAGTACAAATCAATCTGGCCATTATGTTGAGGTGAGTGGCTCTCCCTGCTGCATCACTACACTGGATCTTCAGGATCTGCCACCTCCTGAATCCCTCTTCACTGTTTATGTGTTTTCCAAGATTAAGTGCTATCATTGTCATGATTCAACATAACACAGAAGTGTGATCCCTTTTTGAAATGGCTTTGCTATATATTTGTACTATAATATTTGTTATGTTATTGGCACAAAATTAACAGCAGCTAACTTTGGATTTTGTCTGCAACTTTTTAACAGGCAGACTTCAGCTTTTCACTCCTGAGAGGCCAATGACCAGATCCTGCAGATTTCTTCTCTGCAACATACGGAGAATACAACCCTTTCTTTCACAGGGAGCTACCCAGGTGCTTTTACAGTCTCTCATCATCTCAAAGCTGGACTACTGCAACTGCTTACTTACGGATCTTTCTCTATGGGTCATCAGACCTCTACAAACTGATCCAGAATGCAGCTGCATGACTGGTCTTCAATCTCCCCAAGTTCACATGTCACTCCAGTGCTGCATTCTCTTTACTGCCTTCCAGTAGCTGCATACATCAGATCTAAAACCTCGATGCTTGCTTGCAAAGCCAAAAATGGACCAACCCCTCCCTACATGATGGCCATGGTCAAAGCCCCATCCAAACCTTGAGTACTTTGAACCTCAAGTACGGCTTGGCTTAAAACGCCATGCTTAAAGTCTCACGGAAAACAAACTTCAAGACCTGTCCTGGCTCCGAGATAGTGGAATGAGCTTCCATTGACTGTCCAGACTGCAGAGTCCTTAGCAGTCTTCAAATGACTGAAGACTCATCTGTAGAACAGACTAAATCTCTAGCACTTGTCATAGTTGTTTCCGTTGTATGATATAGTACCTATGTGAGTTTGCATTTCTTGTAGGTATCCATTTTAATTTCTGTAGTTTAGCAATATTCAGCCTATGTTTTTGTGTACTTCTAGGTATTTGCATTGATTTCTGTAGTTTAGTAGTATTCTGGTTCGAGGGTATCTTGAATTCTGACCTATCTATGTACTATTTAGAATTAATTCTGTGAACAGATGGCAAAGCACTTCGTAAGGCGCTCTGGATAAGAGTGTCTGCTAAATGTCCTACATGTAAATGAGAAGGAGTGTATCTTTCATGTCACATCAGTGTTATGTGTTTGTAGTTGTGTTCAGGCTACTGATATTGGTGATGGAGAAAGACACTGAGTACAGTCCTGGGGATTTAAATGATTAAAAGTGATGATGGAGGACATTGAGGTGCTCAACATTGGTATAATATACTTTTTCATTTGTATAAAATAACTTTGCAGTTTGCATTCCACATTTGAGTTTGTCCTGGAAGTCACGATGAATATGGACAGGAAAAATCTGTAAAATTACGGTACTTCTCTGCAGAACTTTTTGTGCTGTCACTTTATTGAAAGTGCTTAATTGTACTAATTCAGGGAAAAGTTGTAAAATAAAGGTATTTCTCTGCAAAACTATTAGTGCTGTCACTTTATTGAAAGTGTTTAATTGTAATAATTTAGGGAAAAGTTGTAAAATAAAGGTATTTCTCTGCAAAACTTTTAGTACTGTCACTTTATTGAAAGTGCTTAATTGTAATAATTCAGGGAAAAGTTGTAAAATAACAATATTTCTCTGCAAAAATATTAGTGCTGTCACTTTATTAAAAGTGCTAAATCATAATAATCCAGGAAAAATCTGTAAAATAACGGTATTTCTGCAGAATGTTTAATGAATTTTTCTGTAAATTTATTGTTCTTCCACTTAATTTAAATCAGGGTTTTTTACTTTAAAATTAAAGTTTTTGTTTGGCAGCCGCTGCTGCCAGTCGTTTACCGTTTTTTTACGATTTTTTTTTTAGTGTACTGTGCTCCGTTGGTAGTATTGCCAGTGAAATGATATGCCACTACTTGCTTCCACCGTGTTTGTGTTTCCAGCCAGCATAAAGACACAAGCATGCTACTCCTGTGTGACCTGGCAAAGTCACATCACCGTAGAGTTTGCCGGTAAGCATATGCAACTCCACACTTGGTGTGATTGCCATTTCATCCAAGGTCAACACACATTCCCGTTCAATCTCTGTCAACCCATCTACCTTCAGTTTAAGGAAATCAAACACCTCTGTCAGCACACCAGGCTCAAATCTAACGCATTGTATCCTTCTCTGTAGGGTTCTTATTCCTGGCAGGGGAATTTGCAGTTCCTGCAGGGTCTTGTAACCTGTCCCACCAGCAGTAAAGCCAATTTTCAACGCCTTCTTAATTGTCTCATTGCTCTATTTCATCCCTTTTGTGGTTAGTCTGCCTAATGCTTTCATTTGATCTTTTGAAAACGTTTTCTTAAGTTTTGTGTCCCTAACTTTCAGTGTCTCTTGAGAGTGGCATTTTCCTTCCTTATTTTTTGTAGTGCTGCCTTTGTTTTCCTCATGATTCTTTCTTGTCTCTTTAATTTTTTCAATAGCTCTGATTGGCTGGCTTCTGGCTGATGGTTATGCTGACTGGCTGCTGGCTCACTGGGTTGTATTAGCTCTCCCTGTCTCTCCTCACTAGCCATGTTCTCTCTTTGTTCAATCTCACTTTCCCTTCTCTCTGTATCCTCATCCCTTATTTCCTCAGTTTTTGAAACTGCTGGATATAAAAGACATATACTATTTAGTGTGATTACCTTTTAAATATTCTATCACTTAAAGAAATAATATAATTATTAGGAGTTCATACTTATTATACCTGGGTCACTTCTAACACTATAGCTATGATCAGCAGCTGTGGGCCCTGTCTTTACAGGTCCAGTGGTGCATCGTAGTGCAGGGGGCTTCCTCTTTCTGAGTGCGGGGCGATGCACAAAAATGGTGGGAACAGCATCTGCTCTCAGCCTGGTCTTGCCCTGTTTGGTTCTGATGAACTGCTCTGCCTCAAAATGTGCCTGCAGAGTGATGTGAGTTTACTCCTCACGCATGACAACTCAGTTTTGTCTACCCATATACATATCCCATAGTGGGTGAATACACAGTATTAGAGAACACTTACTGGATATGTATACACTCATTACACATATAAAAAACAACCAAGGCTGTGCAACAAGTTCAAATTCATATCACATCAATACTCATAATAATCATTTTCTCCTGTCTTTTTCTCCTCTCTCTCTTAGTGTCGACATTGGGAGCAGACCTGGAACAACAAATCAAAGATGGGTTTAACGAGAGAAGGCAGTCCTGCCTAAAAAGCTAAGCGTACGTGTGAGTACCTTGACGAATGGGACAGGGAATTTACTTTCCTAAAGAGGAGCATGAAGGGGCATAGCTACTCATTCTGTAAGATATGTAGCTGTGATTTTAGTGTCTCTCATGGGGGAAGGAACGATGTCCGTCAGCACGAACAATCTGCCAAGCACAAACGGGGGCTAAAGGCACAGAAATATGCCCAGGAGATGTCCCCATTTGTAGCTAGAAATACCACTAGAAAATTAAAATTTTTTAATTCATTTGTAGTTCAAAACATATTTGGGGTAGTTTTTTAGAGCAGTTTTTTTTACAGCAATGGCGGATCGTGGAGCCTGTCAATAGTTCCCGGAAGTTAGCAGCAAATACGAGCAGCGCAGTCAAACTGGAGCAGTGGACCATCTGTGATACATTTTTACAGGTTAGTACGCTTAAAAAATCAGATTGTGTATTATAAGGACATCAGAATCAAATTAACATGTGCATTAAAATATTTTAGTGAATTATCCACCTCTTAATAAGCAGATTTAGGGAACTAAATGTATGCTAAGGCAACGTGAATACGGTTAGCGAGATTTCACATTAACCACTGACAGCCTATTAATTGTAAATTCCACTCTTAATGCCATTTCACCTAAACGCAATGTTTTTGCGGGGCAGCTAAGTATTGGTTAAATATAACATTTGAGTGTGATTGTAGAGTGTGTTGGGTCGAGCAGCTGAAATGAGGATATCCATTTTGGAGTACCAGCTAACGTTAAGCTAACGCACAATAAGTAGGAGAGCCGTTCTTGTGATACATCACTGCTGATATTGATTAGAATGCATATTTAAGACTTCTAAATAGTACACAACAGTAATTTATAGATCAAGTGTTTGTAGGTTTTGTTATTCTGTTGACTATTATCTGTATTATGCTCAGCAGACTTTGGATTGATGGCAAAGGGAGAGGGAAGGTCATCAAGAGAGATTGAAAACACAAGATAAGTTGAAACTAGGGTGGCACTTTTGATCAATGAATCTTACAAGACTAAAGAGGAACACAACATACTAAAATGTTATAGTACAGTATGATATATGTAATCATATGTAACCATACTAGACTTGTATTCTATTATTGTATTATTTATGTTGTATTTAATTTATCTTGTTGGTGTATATTAGTTGCCTGCTGTGGGATAATTGGGTGCTGACCATGATGAGATTGAAAACACAACAAGGTAAGTTTCAAATAGCAATAAGAAATCAATGTTTATTACACTGCCGTATGTTGGCTGTAGGAGTGTAGGAGTAGTGATGTTGGCTGGGGGGGCTGGAGCATTTGTAGGAGCAATGATTAGTCCAAATGTTTCTGTTGGAGTGACTAATGGGCTTGATGGCACATTTGGAGCTGTTTAGGGGTTGCCGGATTTTGAAGCTTGGCTCTTGGAGTTGTTTTTCAACTTTCTGGATTGGCTCTTGCTTACAAAATGACCATCTTTTAACTGTTTCTTCTTTCTGTCATTTGGTATTGTTGCTGCCTCAATTCTCAACCTTAGCCGTATGAATCTTTTCATGATTTTGTCTTGTACTCCACAGCAAGCTGGAAGCTTACTGTAAAGTGCCTGAGCTTGTTTCTCCAAGACCCTCACTGCATCAGGGAGTTCCATGAGGCAGGAACCAGTCTTGTTCCTAAATAGTTCCTCAATTTGGTGAATGAAATCATATGCGTCTTGGGAAGGATGACAAAGAGCACCTGCCTTGAACTCTTTTAAGTTCAATAAGATGCTGTTTTCTCCAGCAGGATTGTCATCACTGTGCTGTGCTGCAATTTTGCATTTTTCACAGATGCCGGCAAACCTGATGACCTTGTGGACGATGTAGCCAGCAAGATGGAAGAGAATGCATTTCTCGCTCTTTGTGAGGTCAGGTGCAGCTCTGTTGACCGCCATTAGCTGTTCCACTCTGACTGATGGTATGACATTTTGCTCCACTGTGTCCAAGAAGTCTGCCAAAAAGCTACTGTTGTTTTCCAGGTAGCTCCCAGACCTGATGGCTGTGAGGAACTGTCCCACAGATATGATCCTCAGTGCACGATGGAATTCCACTGGAGTTGGGACAGGATTTTTAGACCTCACACAGCTGAAGGTATTTTCAAGGCAGTCTTGTGTGAAACTTGATGTTAACACAAACCTGTGTCCTCTAGTCAGCATCTCTTCTCGTATGGCTAAAATTGATGTTGTTGCCATTATCACCCCAGTCTGAACAGGCTTCCAGTGTCCCTTCTGACCAATCTTCATCCCACGGAACAGATGGACAATGTCCTGGAGGAAGGTGATGGCCTTTTGCTACTCCTCCATCTTCAGTCTGCTCAAGGCCCTAATTGGATGACGAGATGACATTTGATTGAACCAATGATCAACTTGCTCCAGTAGCCACGCTGTAGTTGTGTAGGACAGAGGGCGTTTTTCTTGCTGCACCATGTGTTTCAGCCCAGCACTTGTTGCCTTACTGAATACATTTAGAGCAGGACCAACCTTCATCTTGTCAAAGTGACTTGGCTCGATGGCTGCAGCTGACAGATGTGGAGCTATTTTTAATGCCATCCCTTCCTGAAAGGCCACTAGGTCTTTAATAGGGACCACTGAAACCTCATTAGAGAGGAGGTTCTCTTTGTTTACAATGTCCTCAGGAATTTTGAACACATGTCCACGGACAAGGGCACGTTTTAAGCTCTTTACCAGATGTGGGACATCAGCTGGGCCGGCCCTTCCATTAGGCGACATAGGCAAATGCTAGGGGCGCCGGCTGTCCAGGGGGGCGCTCGCGTGCATGCGGTTTTTATTTTTAACAAATGAACAATTAATAAATGTGAAAACAAGCAAAGTCCACATAATCATAATTTCATTGTTTAATAATATTAGTCAAATTAATAATTCTTATAATAACAACACACGACACCTATCACCCGCGCGCCAACCCGCCCTCCCGCGCGCTCTGCGCACCTCGTTACTGTTTCTCTGTACACCACAGAGTGAGTGACATCTCCCTGTAAAGACCTCAAAAAGGCAGAAAAACAGGTAATATAATGGCAATATGTGGTGAATTAACACTATACCATTGGCGAATCGTCAGGGACTTCAACGCCTTCTCTGAAGGTTAATTGATCTTAAAAAGGATGCTTTATCTATTATATGTAATATATGTTAATAACGCTTCACCAATAATTTGTATTTTTCCTATAAATCGGCTTTCAAATCCACTTTTCGTACTTGTGCTGGAAAACAACCTCAGCAGTGAAATAAAAAATCTACCAATCAGAATATTTCACACCGTTGTTTCTAGGTAAAAGAGAGAAAGGCCCTTTTACATTGAGAGCTTTTATTATAGATTGGCAGTTTTATCAACCAATCATATTATCGAATTAAAATCGTGGGGGCGTGCTCCAATGGTCTCCTTTTTATTTGAAACAAATCCAAAATGTTGCCAATCTGTAGCTGTTGTGTTTTTCTTTGAAACCAGCTCGCTTGACTCACAACACTCAATTGTCATTGTGGCTTTTTCCCCTCTGTATGATCTTGGTGAAAAGAGTCATCATACTGCCCAATCCTAGGAGGTGCTATGATTAGCTTAGCTTAAAATAAATACATACTAACCCTCTGTTCATTGCGAATGCACTTTTGAAATAATAATGTTGCAGTAGGCAAATTGCCCTGATTTGCACTGGTGGTAGTTTTTTTATTTTTATTTTAAATTTATTATTAATATTTAAAAGTTGTTCTCTGCACTACGTTATGTAAAATAGTTTTAAAATATTTTTTGTGCAACACCTTTATATTTATTGCTTGTTATATGGTAATATTTAAGTCATTTGCTTTTTATTTGTTTCTTTAATAGTGACACAATCAACACAATGATTGATGATGCAGGGGGCACCAACCAAAATCTCGCCTAGGGCACCACATTGGTCAGGGCCGGCTCTGGACATCAGGCATGAAATAAAGTTGTCTGTCTGGTGTTGATGGATGTGGCCCAGATGTTTTATTGAGGTTGACCCCAAAGGATCTCCACATGGCCTGCTTAGGGCTACCCATGTCAGTGGTGACGTTGAACACATGTAGCCCTATGGATGCTGCCCTTTGTATTAATTCAATAATTATTGGCCTGTACTGTGCTCTGTTGGTAGTATTGCCAGTGAAATGATACGCCACTACTTGATATGCCACTACTTGATATGCCACTACTTGCTTCCACCGTGTTTGTGCTTCCAGCCAGCATAAAGACACAAGCATGTGTTGCTACTCCTGTGTGACCTGGCAAAGTCACATCACCATAGAGTTTGCCGGTAAGCATATGCAACTCCACACTTGGTGTGATTGCCATTTCATCCAAGGTCAACACACATTCCCGTTCAATCTCTGTCAACCCATCTACCTTCAGTTTAAGGAAATCAAACACCTCTGTCAGCACACCAGGCTCAAATCTAACGCATTGCATCCTTCTCTGTAGGGTTCTTATTCCTGGCAGGGGAAATTGCAGTTCCTGCAGGGTCTTGTAACCTGTCCCACCAGCAGTAAAGCCAATTTTCAACGCCTTCTTAATTGTCTCATTGCTCAATTTCATCCCTTTTGTGGTTAGTCTGCCTAATGCTTTCATTTGATCTTTTGATCAGTTTTGTGTCCCTAACTTTCAGTGTCTCTTGAGAGTGGCATTTTCCTTCCTTATTTTTTGTAGTGCTGCCTTTGTTTTCCTCATGATTCTTTCTTGTCTCTTTAATTTTTTCAATAGCTCTGATTGGCTGGCTTCTGGCTGATGGTTATGCTGACTGGCTGCTGGCTCACTGGGTTGTATTAGCTCTCCCTGTCTCTCCTCACTAGCCATGTTCTCTCTTTGTTCAATCTCACTTTCCCTTCTCTCTGTATCCTCATCCCTTATTTCCTCAGTTTTTGAAACTGCTGGATATAAAAGACATATACTATTTACTGTGATTACCTTTTAAATATTCTATCACTTAAAGAAATAATATAATTATTAGGAGTTCATACTTATTATACACTGCTCAAAAAAATAAAGGGAACACTCAAATAACACATCCTAGATCTGAATGAATGAAATATTCTCATTGAATACTTTGTTCTGTACAAAGTTGAATGTGCTGACAACAAAATCACACAAAAATCATCAATGGAAATCACATTTATTAACCAATGGAGGCCGGGATTTGGAGCCACACACAAAATTAAAGTGGAAAAACACACTACAGGCTGATCCAACTTTTGATGTAATGTCCTTAAAACAAGTCAAAATGAGGCTCAGTATTGTGTGTGGCCTCCACATGCCTGTATGACCTCCCTACAACGCCTGGGCATGCTCCTGATGAAGTGGCAGATGGTCTCCTGAGGGATCACCTCCCAGACCTGGACTAAAGCATCCGCCAACTCCTGGACAGTCTGTGGTGCAACGTGACGTTGGTGGATGGAGTGAGACATGATGTCCCAGATGTGCTCAATCAGGTCTGGGGAACGGGCGGGCCAGTCCATAGCTTCAATGCCTTCACATTGCAGGAACTGCTGACACACTCCAGCCACATGAGGTCTAACATTGTCCTGCATTAGGAGGAACCCAGGGCCAACCGCACCAGCATATGGTCTCACAAGGGGTCTGAGGATCTCATCTCGGTACCTAATGGCAGTCAGGCTACCTCTGGTGTGCACATGGAGGGCTGTGTGGCCCTCCAATGAAATGCCACCCCACACCATTACTGACCCACTGCCAAACCGGTCATGCTGAAGGATGTTGCAGGCAGCAGATCGCTCTCCACGGCGTCTCATGTTATGTCTGTCACGTGCTCAGTGTGAACCTGTTTTCATCTGTGAAGAGCACAAGGTGCCAGTGGCGAATTTGCCAATCCTGGTGTTCTCTGGCAAATGCCAAGCGTCCTGCACGGTGTTGGGCTGTAAGCACAACCCCCCATCTGTGGACGTCGGTCCCTCATACCATCCTCATGGAGTCGGTTTCTAACCGCTTGTGCAGACACATGCACATTTGTGGCCTGCTGGAGGTCATTTTGCAGGGCTCTGGCAATGCTCCTCCTGTTCCTGCTTGCACAAAGGCGGAGGTAGCGGTCCTGCTGCTGGGTTGTTGCCCTCCTACGGCCTCCTCCACGTCTCCTGGTGTACTGGCCTGTCTCCTGGTAGCGCCTCCAGCCTCTGGACACTACGCTGACAGACATAGCAAACCTTCTTGCCACAGCTCGCATTGATGTGCCATCCTGGATGAGCTGCACTACCTGAGCCACTCGTGTGGGTTGTAGAGTCCGTCTCATGCTACCACGAGTGTGAAAGGACCACCAACATTCAAAAGTGACCAAAACATCATCCAGAAAGCATAGGTACTGAGAAGTGGTCTGTGGTCCCCACCTGCAGAACCACTCCTTTATAGGGGGGGGGGGGGGGGGGGGTCTTGCTAATTGCCTCTCATTTCTACCTGTTGTCTATTCCATTTGCACAACAGCAGGTTAAATTGATTCACAATCAGTGTTGCTTCCTAACTGAACAGGTTGGTTTCACAGAAGTGTGGTTGACTTGGAATTATATTGTGTTGTTTAAGGGTTCCCTTTATTTTTTTGAGCAGTGTATATTTGTAACCCCGTTTTGTCCCTTGTCTCAAGAATCACTGATTTGTAATTACACCTAAGCTGTAAGGTACTGGAAAATATTGAAAATAGAAATTGAAAGAAAATAGACATTGAAAGTGCCTGACTTTGACCAGGGAAAAGGTGTATGAAAGGTGTATACAAGCCAGGCTGCATCAGGTTATTGTAGCAGCCTGGCTGATTTGGTGTTTTGGTTAAAAAATTGGAAGTTGTGATATTACATGTGCTACTCAACTTTGGAATGTTTGGTTTAGAATGTTTGGTTGGGAAGATGGAATGTTTTGATTTCAATTTTGATGCTGAAAAGCTCAGAACTGATCGTATGAGATTTTGCTCTGTGACTTACAACCCTTACAAATCTTACAAATAAGATCTGATTTACTTTCTATTTTTTGTAGATCTTTCTATCTTTCTATCCTTTCTATTTTTCACCTTGAGAATGAGTTTTTACCCCTGCAGAATTGACCAGCCAAGGCCTGGGCAGGAACAAAACAACTTCATAGACACACCAGGTTGTACCACTCATGGTGAGAAAAATACATTTCCATATACTGTACATAATTTTATACTTCTATGTAAGACAGTATATTTAGTTCTTATGAGTATGGATTTCCATAGGCTTATTCATAATAATAAAAAATTAAATATACACATTTATGTAGTAGGTTTCTAAGGTTCAGAAAAATAACATGTATATTTATTCTATTGATGACTGTCAAGCTCTTTATTTCATGTGTACAGGATAATATAATTAATGGAGCATGGGTTATTTCTTTGATTTCTTTGACTCAGCACAATTTTCATAAATCCCACCATGTTACATATATGTGTTAACATTGTCCATGTGGCCATGAATAAAGCAAATAAAAATAAACATTTTTAAAAAGAAACAGATTTCTAACATCACAAATTCTTAAGCTTTCTCCCCACATTCTAATGACATCACATGGCACCATAGCCCTTCTTATAATTACTTGTTCATTGGGAAACACTTACAAGGCATTTGAGCCTCACTGTGAGGCGTGCTGGGGTTTCACTTTACCTGCTGTGGGATTTTCAGGTGTGTCCTACAACCCCCAAGAGCCAGTGATCCACGGCGGAAGTACGGCCGGACCCTCAAATGTCAGCCATGTTAGCATGCCTGTAGAAGGACCATCTATATGGGACATCCACCAGCCCACAGGTCCACTCCACACTGGTACTGTGTAACACTGAAGATTACATGCATATTCAACAAACCAAACAACCATGCATGATAAAGTAGAAAAAAAAACATTTATTTGTTTGTAAGGTCTGGCAGAGGTGCAGAACCATCAGCTTTCTGCACATGACCTGACCAGCAAAACATCAGTTTTATCAGAAAATGAGACATCACATAGTCTTCAACATTGTAATGAATTCACATGGCACTGTAGCCCTTCTTATAGACCTGATTATCTTAACAGTACACGCTCATGCATCCTCTGTGCCCTGGGTTGGTGTTTTGCATTTAGGCCCTGACATGGAGAGGCAGAGACACCTTGCTCAACCCCATGTTCAAGGCGAGGTTCTGAGGCAGATCCTCTTCTTTCATATAGACATTGATAAGATATTTTTACTAGGCACGCGTACTGTTTTTACAAACATTTGTGAATGGGTCACTCTCAGGAGCTCAGTGCTTTCCAGCGTGGAACTGTGACAATATGCCACCTGTGCAACAAATCCAGTCATGAAATTTCCTTGCTCCTAAACATTCGACAGTCAGCTGTATTATAAGGGAATGTGAATAACAACAACTCAGTCATGACTGCCAAGTGACCATGACTGCATATTTGTATTATGAAACATGTGGACAGTATTTATTACAAACAGGGGAAGACAAATGAACGAACCAGATGGACCAGAGGAAGACAAATGAATTTGAATGTATTTCATTTTTCACTATTTTAGTACACCCCCAAACAATCTAAACAAAACATTGTCATGCTGCTTTGCTGGCTTCTGATACCTCATCTGGACTGCTGCCAAAGCATATATCTATTAATCTTTGTAATCTATGTAACATGGCTTATTTAAGTATTGGGTATCACCTGGCCAGTTTTAAACAGTGGCATGCAGCAGCAGTCTGTGTGATATAAGGAGTTTGTGCTTTGTACCCACTTCTGTGGGCAAGGACAATGTGAGCTTACAAGCAAGACTAGACTTGAATGTTTTATTGCAGTCAGTTGATTGTGCCGGACCTCCGTGAAAAAATATTTTGTTGTCCACTCTTTTTTAGACACTCGGCACTCCGTGTCCACTTTTCTTTTCTTTTCTTTGCTCCTCTCATTTTTACCGAAGGGCAAAACGGCAGCAGGAAAGTTACACTCCAACGGTGGTCAATGTGTCTGGATAAATGCGCCATCTATTGGGGAAACGATGGTATTGCAGATGAAAGGGTAAAAAGGGGAAATGAATGACGTTCTATCATTTAGACAGGTTTGGCGGGTCGGATTAAAAAGCCTAAGGGGCCGTAGTTTGGCCTATACAAACTAAATTGTGTTGGGTAATTTCCACTTCCACTGAGCTAACACATCCTACCTTGCATGTATCTTGCGATCGGAATTACTACTACAAATAAGGATACACACACTATATTTGCTCATATATATAATTCTCAGATATAATTATCGGGTGTGTTAGTAATGAAAGGCGTGGGAGTTTAAAATAAACTCTAGCTTCCGAACAAAGGCCTTATTCAACAAAATTCCACACTAGAGCCAACGGATGGGACTATTAACTTTTTTTAATCCACCTCGCAAGTAGGAGCAATCCACCGAACACAACGCGAGCTGTAATCTCGCCACTCCACAAAACACAAACCCCCCAAATGTCAAAATAAAAGACCCCCAATATAAATGATGCATTAACACAAAATGGTCTCTAAAATTACAACTAAAATTGCTGTCTCTCAGTAGTTTGTGTTTTGATACTGCCTATGTATCCTATGGTTTTAAAGCAAGCATTGAAGGAGTGCCTACATTTACTCCCTCTGTGGTTTACTGGCGAGATTGGCATAGGCTTCTGCAGTCTAATGTCTAAACAAAGAAAGATGAAATTGTATTTACAGTGCATATAGTACATATACATTTTCTTCAAGCACACGAGTTACATTTTCTTCAAAGAAATGATTTAGAAATGATTGACGATGAGAAAGAGAGGATGCTCACATTTAAAATTATTATTGCAGAAAAACATGGGGAAACAGCAGTGATTAAGATTTCAACTAGCATTTCTGTTTCAATTAAATTTATTTGTATTTGATTATATTCTGTTTGAAATGTGGAATATGTTTTTTTTTTACTTGTATAATTCAGATGTGTCAACCATTGGTTAATGTTAAAATAATTCTAACGTTACTTAAAGGTTACATAAACATTGTGTTCTCTTCATTTTAGCTGAGCGCAAGGTGAGCAGAAGCTGCAAGTTGTCTGCAAAGCGAGGGCGAGAAGAGGAACCTCTGAGGCGGAGTAGGAAGAGGAAAGGGGATGCTCCTCAAGACTTGACACCCCACCCCATGGAGACGCGGGCAAAGAAGAAGAAGAGAGAGAAGAGAGAGGAGGAGTGCAAAGGTCTGTCTAGAATAGCACCCTCAACACTACCAGCATTTTACACCTGCTGAAATTTATTTTGACTGAATCTTATGTTGTACAATGATGTAACTTGTTTTTGTTTCATGTAGTGAGCTTCAATTCACGCTACACTGTGGGAGATCTCCTGGGCACAGGAGGATACGGCTCAGTGTATGCAGGAGTCCGCAAGGCTGATGGAAAACAGGTGAGCATCAGCACACAATACAAGAATGATTTTGGGACTTAATTTCTATTTTAGATTGTGATTAGAACTTTGAAAGGAGCTATTTTCCCTAGAGAGCCTTTGTTATTCACATGGCAATCAAGTGGTCAAATCTAATGTGCCTTGACCTTTTTCCACTTTTTGAACACAAAGATCCTGATTATACAATGTAATAAGCTTGACAATCTGTGGATGAGTATTTATCAGACTCCAGATTTATGAGTTACCTGAGAAGCTGTGGCTACCATCTGCAGGCCCTTAGATATATGTTAAATGTACTGACTGTTTTGTGTAAACAACTTCACTTGCTGTGTTTTTTATGTGACCAGATCGCCATTAAATTTGTGCCGAAGCATCACACAGAACGGTTCATCACTGTTGTAAGTTCAATATCTTTACTTATGTAATATTGCAACAATGTCTGGAACTTTTTAGATGGGTAAAACTGCAAAGGGACTATAAACGCAAAGCTGTTAATTTTCCATTCAGTGACTCCTCCCAACACGAATGGAAAACAGTTCACTTTTAGATTCAGGTTTCATCTAATGATTGGTACCAATCCAGATCCCTTTCATGTTAACCTGCTAACCATAATTCCACTATAAAACTTCAAACCCATACTAACCATGTGTTCCCTAATTTTAGCCCGGCGAAACTCGCAGTCTCCCCTTAGAGGTGGCTTTAATGGAGATGGTGTGCAAGCCACCTCGTTGTCAGCATATTGTGGAGCTGCTAGAATGGTTTGATTGCGACTGCTTCATCTTGATTCTGGAGCGACCCATCCCCTGCATGGACCTGTTTGATTTCTTGGACTTGCACCAATACCAACTACCTGAGCCACTGGCACGATTGATCATGCGTCAGGTGGTTCAGGCTGTCCTTCACTGCCGTGACCGTGGAGTTCTGCATAGAGACGTCAAGGAAGAAAACCTTCTGGTCAACACCGACACCCTTGACGTCAAGTTGATCGACTTTGGTTGTGGCGATCTGCTTAAGACCGAACCCTACAGGCGCTTTGAAGGTTATTCACCATAGGAATGAAATGTGCACCTCAAGTTAAAAAATGGGATCAAATTAGAGACTATTATAAACTTGTTATTTTGTTACTGATGATTCTCTCTCGTTGTCTTAGGCACCAAGGTATACCGCCCACCTGAATGGCTGATTGACAGGACGTATGAGGGCCGTCAAGCCACCATCTGGAGTCTGGGTGTGCTCCTCTACAGCATTATCTGTGGAGATGTGCCCTTTGAGAAGGAGGAGGACATTGTTGAGGCAGACCTCTGCTTCAAGGGAAACCCATCCAGAGGTGAAAAGGCAGAAGCATCTTCAAGATAACTAGAAATTCTAAATTGCAAAATGATAATTTATGTAATTATTTCATCTGGTAATGTAATACACAACCACAGATTGATAAAATGTACTAATGAAGAATGGAGAATTGGCAATACAACATTTTGTAACCGTCTTAAAATTATAAAAAAGACTTGTTCAGTCTTTTTAGTTTTTGTTAGTGATGAAGGTTTCTGTACAGTTCTGTCATTTAAAAACTTTGAATAAGCCATTAGAACAGTCAGATCAGAGGTTTCAGATGGTAACTGATTTTCTTTCTCAACTAATCCCGTTGCTACACACACAGACTGCCGCCATCTGCTAACATGGTGTCTGCAAAAGGACCCTGAAAAACGTCCTGTGCTCGAGGATGTTCTGGCACATCAGTGGTTTTCAGAAGGTCTTCAGAACTAAGTCAGGTTAGTAAATGGAACTGGGCATGAGACTAGAGGACAGCCACCAAATTACATAGTCTGGGCCACTGATATTGAGTAATAAGCAAGGTGCAATGTAATATTGGATGAGCTTATCAAGTTGTTGCTTATGGACCAGAAAAATCTGGGTCAGGCATAGTGTACTATATAACAATTGAATGCTCTAAGTGGTATATGCTTATATGTAGTACTTTATTAATCAAAAATGCAATTTAGGATTGTTCTATCTGTACTGTTCCTCTATTTATTCTGAGTTCTAAATGGGTTTTTTTTTCCCTATTCCATAGATTCAGTTTTGAGGGCAGCAGACGGAGGCAGTAAAGGTGTACCAAACACACTAGCTCCCGTAATGATGCCTTGCTGGCTGTGTCAGGGCTGGCTTGGATGCCACACCTTCTACCTCCATAAGAGGCACCGAGTCAGTCCTAGTGCGTTCCCGTGTGAATGTTTCTCTCCACCTTACTCTCTTTCTCTTGTTCTCTCTCTCTACCTTTTACTTTTACTTATTCGAGTATCTACCTCCTGCGCCACTTCTGGCCCATCTCAAGTTTTCCTCCAGTCTTATCTCTTCCTGTCAGTTACTCTTTTATTTTGGGAAGGGTTTTGTTTTGTTGCGGCGTTCGCCTGTTGCCGGTCACTTCCCCTGGCGTCCTTGGTTTCATTTTACGTGTTGAGTTTCTTCCGCGTTCTTTTAGTTACCTTTGTTATTTTCCTCCCGTGTCTATACGGTTTAGTTTTGCCTTTTCACATGTTGAGTATTCCACGTTGTTTTCCATTCTACGGTTGTGCTTTATTTTTACGCGTTGAGTTTTCCACATCATTTTGAGTTTCGTTTTGCCACTGTGTGTATGCATAGTGGTTTTATGCTGTGCTTTCTGTTTGTTCGCGTGTGTTTTATTTCATACACACAGTCCCAGTGATAAGCATTCATCCTTATTGGTTTCTAACGGCATTTGGGTTCAATTCTCCCTTCATATACGGTGTGTACCGGTCTGTACATTACAGTGGCCGTGAAGTGCCAACCACAACGATACTTACTAAGCACAATTACAAATGACAAAAACACAATGTCATTAACAAAAACACAACGACATTAACTAAACACAATTACAAATAACAAAAACCCAATGACATTAACAAAATCACAACATTAACTAAGCACAATTACAAATTACAAAAACACAGCGACATTAACTAAGCCCAATTACAAATTACAAAAACACAACAACATTAACAAAAACACGACATTAACAAACCGGAAAAGGTAGGTCCCAGTGGGAAAGCCTGGGAAATCGTTGATTGAACAACGCCACCCAATAGCGGTAATAACACGGAAAGGCATTGGCATCTTACGTAAAGGTTACGCTGGCATATGTCATTAACATCGACATCTTACGTACAGATGTCAGTGGCATATGCCACTGTGATTCCCTGATCCGTACACTCTGCCCGATCCGTACCGAGCATGCGTGAGAAAATGTGCGCATGCGTGTTGCGATTGGCCCAGGGACGTATCGGGCAGATATTTTGCGCATGCAAACTTTGCGTTAACACTTTACGACACTACTGCTACATTTTACGACACCTTTGTAAACAGTTTAAAATAATAACAATAGTAATAATAATAATTAAATAATAATAGTAATATAAATAATAATAATATAAATTATTATAATTATTATAATTGTACCTGCGGATATATACATACAGTTAGGGCTAGAAATATTTGGACAGTGACACAATTTTCGAGTTGGGCTCTGCATGCCACCACATTGGATTTGAAATGAAACCTCTACAACAGAATTCAAGTGCAGATTGTAACGTTTAATTTGATGGGTTGAACAAAAATATCTGATAGAAAATGTAGGAATTGTACACATTTCTTTACAAACACTCCACATTTTAGGAGGTCAAAAGTAGTTGGACAAATAAACATAACCCAAACAAAAGATTTTTATTTTCAATATTTTGTTGCAAATCCTTTGGAGGCAATCACTGCCTTAAGTCTGGAACCCATGGACATCACCAAACGCTGGGTTTCCTCCTTCTTAATGCTTTGCCAGGCCTTTACAGCTGCAGCCTTCAGGTCTTGCTTGTTTGTGGGTCTTTCCGTCTTAAGTCTGGATTTGAGCAAGTGAAATGCATGCTCAATTGGGTTAAGATCTGGTGATTGACTTGGCCATTGCAGAATGTTCCACTTTTTTGCACTCATGAACTCCTGGGTAGCTTTGGCTGTATGCTTGGGGTCATTGTCCATCTGTACTATGAAGCGCCGTCCAATCAACTTTGCAGCATTTGGCTGAATCTGGGCTGAAAGTATATCCCGGTACACTTCAGAATTCATCCGGCTACTCTTGTCTGCTGTTATGTCATCAATAAACACAAGTGACCCAGTGCCATTGAAAGCCATGCATGCCCATGCCATCACGTTGCCTCCACCATGTTTTACAGAGGATGTGGTGTGCCTTGGATCATGTGCCGTTCCCTTTCTTCTCCAAACTTTTTTCTTCCCATCATTCTGGTACAGGTTGATCTTTGTCTCATCTGTCCATAGAATACTTTTCCAGAACTGAGCTGGCTTCTTGAGGTGTTTTTCGGCAAATTTAACTCTGGCCTGTCTATTTTTGGAATTGATGAATGGTTTGCATCTAGATGTGAACCCTTTGTATTTACTTTCATGGAGTCTTCTCTTTACTGTTGACTTAGAGACAGATACACCTACTTCCCTGAGAGTGTTCTGGACTTCAGTTGATGTTGTGAACGGGTTCTTCTTCACCAAAGAAAGTATGCGGCGATCATCCACCACTGTTGTCATCCGTGGACGCCCAGGGCTTTTTGAGTTCCCAAGCTCACCAGTCAATTCCTTTTTTCTCAGAATGTACCTGACTGTTGATTTTGCTACTCCAAGCATGTCTGCTGTCTCTCTGATGGATTCTTTCTTTTTTTTCAGCCTCAGGATGTTCTGCTTCACCTCAATTGAGAGTTCCTTTGACCGCATGTTGTCTGGTCACAGCAACAGCTTCCAAATGCAAAACCACACACCTGGAATCAACCCAGACCTTTTAACTACTTCATTGATTACAGGTTAACGAGGGAGACGCCTTCAGAGTTAATTGCAGCCCTTAGAGTTCATTGTCCAATTACTTTTGGTCCCTTGAAAAAGAGGAGGCTATGCATTACAGAGCTATGATTCCTAAACCCTTTCTCCGATTTGGATGTGGAAACTCTCATATTGCAGCTGGGAGTGTGCACTTTCACCCCATATTACATATAATTGTATTTCTGAACATGTTTTTGTAAACAGCTAAAATAACAAAACTTGTGTCACTGTCCAAATATTTCTGGCCCTAACTGTACATACACGTACATTTTATATATATAGTAGTAGTATAACTTAACTAACAATAATAACAATTCAGAACATGAACAGTTCTTCAGAACATTGGCTCCTCTTTCTTCCTCCTACTCCTTGCTACCAGAGACCTGGCAGCACTTCATCTTACACAGCTGAGCCACATCTGGCTTGAGGGAAGAAGCAACTGAGACCCTCAGTATGGCTTGAAGATGCTCATCAGTAAGTTTGGACCGGAACTTTGACTTATTAAAGTTCATGGTGGAGAAGAGCTTTTCACAGAGATAGGTACTTCCAAAAAGGCACATGGTCCGCTTGAACATCTTGGAAAGCTCAGGGAAGGTGGGGGACAATTCTCTCAAAAATTGTCCAAGGTTCTCTGCTTTTCCACTCACCTCCCTGAACTTGGCTTTGAGTTCAGAATTGCACTGCAGGTCAATTAGCTCCATTTGAAGCTCAAGAGGAGCATCTTTCACATCGAAGGAGAAGGGATCAGAATTCTTCCTGGAGCTTTACAATGGCATCAGCATACTTCTCACCACTGAATGGTGTGCCTGAATCCATGAGTGCCTTGCATGCTGGGAAATGGCAGAGGTTTGTCTGAGAAAGCTGGGCTTTTCACAACCCAAGTTTTGTGGAGAATGCTCTGATGTTGTCATAGGCAGCACTCACAAGCTGCCCCTGGCCTTGTAATTTCTTCTTCAGTACATTCAGCTCCGGTGTGATGTCAACCAGAAAAGCTAAGTCCATGATCAACTTGGGATCACTAAGTACAGGAACAGCCATCCCATCCTTCTCCATGAAGGCTTTCACTTCTGCTCTCAACTCAAAAAACCTCTTCAAGACGTTTCCCCTGCTAAGCCAGCGTATCTCTGTGAAGTAGAGCACATCCTCATATGATGAGTCTATTTCCCCCCAAAACGGAACTGACGGTGCTTCAAGCCCCTGGTTCTGATATGTTTGATGCATTTCACAACATCAAACATCACACTGTCAAACGTCAGGCATTTGCTGCAAAGGGCCTGCTGATGGATAATGCAATGGAGAGCAATAGCCTCTTCCACACCTTCTTCCTCCAGTTTTCTTTGAACAAGTCCCACGAGTCCATTCTTCCTCCCTGTCGTTGATGGTGCTCTGTCGGTTGTTATTCCAGCAAAACTCTTCCATAGCAAGCCAGCATCCACAATGGCATCTTCCAAAATATCTCCTGAGCAGTGGTCTGGCCATGCATTGGAATCACTGTGAGCAACTCCTCCATTACTTCAAAACAACCGTCAACACCACGGACATAAATTGCGAGCTGCGTGTCAGTGACGTCTGTGCTCTCATCAAGAGCAACAGAGTATGCATGGAAATGTTTAGCTTTCTCACGCAGTTGATCATAAATGTTACCTGACAGGTCAGAAATGCGCTCTGCCACTGTGTTGGCTGAAAGGCTGATGTTACTAAACTGACCCTTCTTTTCTGGACAGACTACTTGCAGCATTTAACATGCACTTTTTGATGAACTCGCCATCTTTGAATGGCTTTCCAGCCTTAGCAATCACCTCACTCATCACGTAGCTTACTTCGACAGCAGCATCACTTTCTTTGCTTGCCTTCTTGGAAAAATCTTGTTGCCGCAGTAGACATGTTTTAAGCTTGGCGGCACAGCACTTTCTCTCTTCTCCCTGATATTTTGCATATTCCTCAGCATGTTTAGTTGTGTAATGACATCTGATATTGTACTCCTTGTGCACAGCAACTTTATCTGAGCATATAATACATGTCGACATGCCCCTGAGCTCTACGAAAAAGTAGTCTATCTCCCACTTCTCCAGATATTGTCTGTGCTCATGGCTAACCTTTCTGTTCACAGCAGGTTTTGAGGAAGACATGACATGAGCCGTAGAACAAGGCTCTTACTTAAACCTGGAGCCATAGAGGCAATAAAGTAAATCAAGTTTTACTTCAGTAAATATTATTTTATCTTAACCTAAATATAGTTAGTTCTGTAGGCCTCATCTCGAAAAACCATCAGGCAGTAAAGAGTCTAGAAAAATGATCTCTTTCTCTGCTACCAGTAAAACCTGCATTGGGCATATTTAAAAATGACCAGATAGGCAACTTATTATTTTGTTCTATCAGAATCAGAAAAGAATCTCTAAATATCTATCTTAATAATTGTAACTCAACGCATAGCAAAAAGTGATATGCCTGATCCTGTTGCCTATTCCATGCAGGAAACAAAATAGCATCCTTGGAGCACTGACTGTCCTGGTATTGTAGAGAAATATAAAAAGATTACTTCGTATTTGTACAAAATTATGTGCATTTATGAGTGTGACTTATATAAGTGCCTTATAACAATATTACCGGTAAGCTTGACAGTGGGTCCACATCCGATGTCTTCCACGTGGGAATGACATACATGTCCACAATGTGAACATCTTTGCCCCATTTAAAAAATAATTAGGAACTGTATAAAAATACCCATACAAAAAAAAAGGACATTAATCTGTAACGAGATTCGTTGGTAACCGGAGGCGGACACACATGCAAGGAGTCAGGGGTTTTATTTAAACATTCCACATTAACGGGGGTAGAATCCAGTGATACACATTCAACAGACAAACTTGGAGACGCACCACTGACAGACAATCTGGAAGCACGACGACGAGATCGACGGGGCATCTTGTATACAAGGGGTTACAGGAATCACAAGTGCTCAATAACAAAAGATCCCTATTCTAAACAAAGGCAGACTAAAGACTAACGAATAATACACGCGATGACTTAAAGAAAGGATAAGGATGTAAAAGAAACAACATACTCATGGTTTAAGAATTAAACATAACCAAACAAGAAAACAACAGACACAATGAATTGAACTTGATGATCATGACTAGTAGAACCAAGACACGAAAAGGCAAACAATCCAACAAACGTAGTCTCACGACATACAACTACCGCGCTGTGAACCAACCAAACGGACTAACCTGCTGTACGTTGACACACACCTGTTGACTAGAACAGAACAACTCACAGCTAAAGGACAAAACATTACAAACAAAAACACCCGGAACAACCAAGACAACAATCGGCTAGGGACGAGGGTCTGGAAATTCTAAGAAATCGTAACTCACACCAAACACAAACAACTACCAGCAAAGACGGTATCCAAACTAAGGATTTAAATAGAAGATCTAAATGAGGAAAACGAGACACAGGTGATGCACTTACAAAAAGGGGGCGGATCTAGATGGAGAAAGGAAAACCCACTAAAACAGAAGAATGAAAATCATTGACAGGGGCAGGACGATGTGTTACATAAACCCACAAAACAATTTGACTCTTGATTACATGTCTTCGAGCAGCAGTGATGAGCTTAAAACATGCATTCCCAATCTATAAAAACAAAACGGAGTAAAATGCAAACAAAATCAATTTAGTTAGATTTTTCTTAGAGTAAACATTCTGCAACATATATAATATATACAGTAGATTCCACGCATCGGTTTAATCCGAGACTCCAGAAGTCCTCACGTCTTAGACAGACATCACCATCTTTAATGATAAGCTCTGTTTCTGGACGGCTAGTGTCCAAAATGTATTTCAGCTGAAATTAATAATAATTTAAATCAGTTATTTAATTTAGAGTGTGAGAGACGGTGCTTGATAGTGTGAGAGTGAGAGTTAAGTAATGTGACGAAGCGAAGGTCACATGACGAGTTTAGATGAAAGTGTCAGTTGCCAGTTTTTCTTCAATAGGACCCAAGTCTTTTTCCCATTTCTCCCCAGAGAAAGCATATAAATGCTCAGAATTTTTAGGTGTCCAGTATTCATGATCATTATTTTCTGTGTTTTTTATTGGGGTTTTGGAATATCAACACCTCATCACCTGCACTCGAAACTGCATGTTTAACATTGCGAGCTGCAAATATGTTCTCATTCAGCTGTGTAAATGTCAAAGTAAAAATGTAAATATAAAATGTGATATGGTAAATATGATAATATAAAAGTTAAGTTATACGTAGTTGTATGTACATATACATACATTATATATAAAATGTAAATAAAAATGTAATTGTGCCATATTTTGTCAATTGTGATTTTTCACCGCAATCGAAATTTGTCCTCCGCTTTTTACCCATCTGTGCAGTTAGAACACACACACACACACACACACACACACACTAAATGATTACTAGGGGGCTGTGGATCACATGTGCCCAGAGCAGTGAGCAGCCCTAGCCCGGGGAGCAGTTAGGGTTAGGTGCCTTGCTCAAGGGCACCTCAGTCATGGCCTCAGGTCTGTGAATCGAACCCACGACTCTCCGGTCACAAGACCAGTTCCCTACCACCAGGCCATGACTGCCCTGTATATACATAATAATAAAATATACAATATATATATATATATATATATATATATATATATATATATATATATATATATATATATATATATATATATATATATTATACACGCACACACATATATATATATATATATATATATATATAATGAGACTGTGGTTTCCTATTTGTCTGAATTTTCCCATGATGCCAAAAAAATTCTACTACCACCCAAGAGTGGGTAGTCTTTGTTTATCCCCCGGTGCAAATGTAGACAGATTCTGCTGTACCATTTTTCAAAAATCCACATTGAAGTCTTAAATGTTCTTAGGGCTTGGAAATAAATTTCTCAGAAATTGGTTATCAGTTTCTCAGAAATCTCCCATAATTCCAAAAGAATTCCACTGCTGCATGAGAGTATGAATCCTTAACTATCATCACAGTAAGTTTGCACAGATTGCACTGTACCATTTCCTCATAAATCTATTTTAGGTTCATAATGCATTTAGGCGAATTAAAGCACTCATGTCAAATAGGCTGAATTAGGACATCAATTTATCAGAAATCATCCACTATAGTTTGTGACCCTCTCTTTATTTTCCCTAATCAACTATGTGCATAAGACAATCAACTTGTAAAAATTAAAAATCAGGTTACTCAAATGATAATTTTTGCTTGCTGTGGAACTTTGATCATCATTACAATGACAAAGAACTCTAGAAGCTTCTCTGGCCTCATATACCCATGATGCCTTGCAGAGATATGCCAGAGAAAGGCTCTAGATAGAACATGCTGATGTAGGTTCACCAGCAAAAGACCAACTGGCCACATATCTGCATATTCCCACTGAGGCCAACTCTGATATGGGCAGAAATGTATTTAAATGGTTAAATACATGAGTACATGCCACACTGTGTACAGTGGAAAAGAAGAGGAAATTGCAGGCAAAACTAGCATCCACTTCTAAAACATGCCGTTTCAGACTTGAGGTAAGAAGTTTCAAGGAATACGTCACCTATAAACACAAAAAACAAAACATCAACTAACTAGTCAGGAGCAGCCAGCATAATTTCAGCCAGCTCTGATTTCATTATTTCTAGGTGGAGGACTCCTACAATGTTCCTTGCCAAATGCTGGATGTGTTCAAAACATTCTTTCAGAGGACATACTGTAAACCCAAAGAATCATGGATAAAATAAGACCACCGTAGCTGCACCTCTTCAGATGACCAGTAAGCTGTTGAGAACCTGACAAAAGAAGCTTCTGCAGGTCATTTCCTAGACATTGACCTACAATCTCATAAGCACGAAACCTGCTGGCACCCAAATGGGGCATGTGATGGAGCTACCCTTCACCACAATGTACACAACATAAGTATTGACATTGATTTCATTATGTAAGTTAATAACTAAATGAAGACACATAGGATGCAATTTACTTTTTATTGAGTAATATTAATCAGCTTACCAAGGGAGAACCTGCACAGAAAAAAGGAAAGGTTATATAATGTATGTAATGAAAAATGTTCATTTTATTTGAGCAATACCAGTGACTGGTATGCAGAGAAAGGCAGCCATGTTGTTTTGTTGAGAAAACAGATTGGGTTCTGTAGAGTCAGGGTTGCCAGGTCCTACAAAAATATCCCGCACAAATTCAGTGTAAAACCCGCCCTTCAGTCAACAACTTTAGGGTTTGGGCTAGTTTAGGCTTCTGAAGGGCCTAAACTAAAATTGACTATTATATCGGGATCGATTCTTAGTTTTGATTTGTAACTCCTGCCCAAAAAACTGCACCCAGCAACCCCAGAATTTTTACCTGCGGTTGGATTTTCAAACCAGCCCAATTTGGCGTGAAAACTGCGAACCTGGCAACTATGTGTAGAGTGCTTTTATGGGTTGGGTTTTACCACCAAAAATCCAGGAAGTGACATCACACCACTTCCTGTGTAGCACTATAAAAGGCCTGATGAGACTTGTTTGAGCAGGTTTTTGGTGGGAGAGTATGTAATGCTGAAAGTAAGAAATGTTCTTGATGCTTGAACTGTGCAGTGTGACAATTGATGTGAGGAACTTGTGAACTATCACATTTTGGGTTTTTTATGTCTTGGTTTGTTTCTGTAAATAGTTTTCTTGCCTCTACATGGGGATTAAATAAACACATGCTACTTCTTGACACCCTACCTGAACCAGACCCTGTGCCTTGTCTGCCGGTCACTCACAGGGCGAACAGGTCAAGGCCATGCAGAAGTGTCAGAATGTTATGTTTCTGTGTGGGATGCAGGATTTGATGTTCCTGTGTTAAACCATGAGTGGTAACAGAGGGTGGTCTTTCCCTGGAGGTCATACATAGGCATAGTGGGGGAAGTGTGACTCAAGGAGTCCCCATTGAAATGGGCTAAAACTGACCGTTTGTGTTTTGGTTTATCTGTGTATTTGCCAGGCTTGCTTGGACTCATTTTGCAGCATGTTGTGTAGTGGGAAAGACTACGTCTTCAGTTCAGAAAGAAGGTAGAGACACAGAGGTGGGGGTCCTGTGTGTAAATGTACTATGTTGGTTATATCATCAAACAGATTCCCACAGATTAACCTGTTGTTGATTACTGCGGTTCCTTTGATATGCGCCGGGTGTTAAAGGAAGAAGAGTTTGGTGTAGGGTCTCTTCTGTTTTCCTCTCTTCCCCTCTGCTTTCTTGCACACTGAGACACCCTGCACTGGTCTGTATAACTGTTTCCATGAGAATAACTACCTTTTCATACATTGATTTAGAATAGTACTGTTTGATAATAAATTAATCTAGTTGTTAATAGATAAATCTAGTTAATTGCTTAACCAACTTTTCTTAGTTATATCCATAGCAGGCCAGATTAACTCCTAATAAGTATCAGATAAAGGTAAATGTATAATAACACCTATTCCCTATAAAATACTTAATCATACGTTTTATATGCCAACCCCTTAGTAACTGTAGCTGTATGGTAAACCTCTGACAAAGCAGGCTACTGTTTATAGCAAGGAACTTTGTGAAGTTGGTTAGTTATATCCCGTAACCTACAGTGAGCTATTGGATAAGTGAGTTCCCTTAACCTTTATTTAAACCTTAACCAAAACTATTACATATTATGCACATTAGTCCTTCATCTGCACCTATTTCCATCTTTAGTTGTAGGTAAGCAGGGTTGAGGAGTTAAGCATCAAAACAAAAACCCATACAGCCAACCAAGGTGAGCTCTGTTCAGGCAGAAGACTGAGATGCAGTAGTAGAGATGGTGTACAGGAACCCAACCCTTTCTCCAAGACACAGCACACGCCCCCTACTGGCCTCCATAGGACCAGGACAGAGGAGAGCAGGATGAAAAGTGGAACAGTCACGTACAATCCTGCAGATACAATCCTGTCTTCACCAACGTGTTTACCCACCACTCAAGCTTGGTTGGTTCTTCCTTCAGGGTGCAGATGTCTGGCTAAACAACAATGAGGGAAAATGAAACATGATTAAAAAATGCAAAGAATCCACGTGTGCCGGTCATTCACCACTTTTCTTGAAGGATTTCAGTGTGGATCTGCAAACCCTTGTGTATCAGCAGGGTCTCAGAGGAAGAGGCATGATGGGCAGGAAGACGGCTCCTCCCCCTTGTCGAAGGTCTGCCCGCGGCGTTGCAGAATGGCAGCTTCTGCTTCAGTTCCATCTTCACTAGAGGAACCCCTTCCTGCACGTGTCCCACTTGAACAGCTCCTTGCTGCTGAGTGTGTGTTCCTTTATGTGCTTGTGCAGGCAGGCTGTCTGTTTGGTTGTATCATGAGCATTTGGGGGAATTTCCACTACACTCAAATATAACCGAATCTTGTATGTTTATTATGTATGGTGTATTCTTAATTTAGCTGTGACTGTAGTTAGTAGACTACTGTAAAATCTTTATCATTGTGCAATATTGTGTGCTGATGGTGATATTGTGCAATGAACCCAAGTGTTGGTTGGCTTTTCCTGCTCCCTGTAACAGGTGATGCCTGAAACTTTACAATGTTATTCATGTCCCAGCTTGTGCTTTGAACCAGCTACTTCATCAAGGTGGGGCTTTACATCTGATAGTGTCAGAGGTATTTTGTGTGTGTGTGTTTTTAACATGTTGTCTTCTCACTCACTCAGGTGCAGGTTTAAAAATGCTGGAAACACTGTCTCTCTGCCGTGCTACAGGCAATCATGCTCGACTGACTGACTTTCAGCAAAACGAAACCTAACTCAAATCCGACCACAAGGGGGTAGTAAATCAACAAAATATAATCACAGGCCTTTCTTATGAACATTTCTCAGTATCGCAGTACATGTACTCTGCCTCCAACCTGGCTTGAAACCCCTGTTCTCAGTGTCCACCTTACGTTTAGCCATTTTTGAGGAGGGGGATAGCTGAACGTTGATGTCTGCTTTGACTGCTGATTTAGGTTTATACTTTCGCGAGTGACCATAGTGCGCGACTCCGAATTTTAATGTTGCTTTGTGTTGCAGGTTTGAAAAGTGCTGGAATTTAGGCTAAAGTACTTGAAAATGCTTGAAATTGTAACTACTTCGTTTCACAACAAATTGCTGTATTACGTTACGTTAACAAATACGAGCCTCTTGTAATTCCAGGACGAAACATGAGAGATCATGAAGACGTTAAGATTGAGCGTTTTGAAAATAAAAAACAACCATTAAATAATGTGATAAAAAGCGAATTATTTCGAACCATTTCGAGTATATGTATAAATATTTAACTTAATTAAGTTTAACGTGCTGGGAAATATTGAAATGGACCTTTAAAGTGACGTACAAGTGCTTTAATTCCACCTTATAAAGGTGTATGAACCCTGCAAACATGACTTTGTTCATTGCGTTGAGGCGTGGCGCGCGCAAAGTTACAAAATTTGAGATGTGCACGACCTCGAGAATCGACAGCACGCGAGACCCTCGCGCACAGGCAGAGCCACTGCGATTACGTCATTTTCGCCGCGCGGACCCTCGCGGGCCTTGACTTTGACATATGTGTTTTAGATGAACTGAATCATTAGAATCAGTTCACTAAATAGATTCCTTCAAAAGACTCGTTCACCGAATCGTTAAGTGCTTGGCAGGACTCCGACACACCTGGGTCACTCCACTATAATGGTTCAAATTGGACTTTGACATTTTCAAATTTTTTGCTTAAATGTATAATTTCTCTGTATACATCACAGCATTAAGGATATTTTTACCAATCAGAAAATCATATTTCCTCATCTCAGGCATTAGCTCTTTATTATTATTGGTCATTTTTTCAAGATCTGGGCAATGTTTTTCTTCAACCCCATTACGTACACAGTGGAAGCTCTCTGAATATGATCATAAAATGCATTTCTGAAGAAATCAATATTTTCATATTCATCAGATATCCTCAACACTAATTCAATAACTGTGAATACAAATATGATATAGAATCTCACTTTTTTGCAATACCAAAGTCTGAAATGTCCCTTTTCATGAAAGCGCTCTTGTCATTTTTCATTAAAAGTGTGGTTCAACTAAAGAATCTTCACAAAAATCAATAAGCTTATAATAACTCAACATTTTAGACAGAAGTCAACAAACATTAAATTACTTTTCAATGCATTTTTTTAAAATTATGTATTAAAATGTAGGTGTGACAGGGTTGAGACTAGGGTAACGGGGTTGAAGATGGTAATGGGGTTGAAAGGACAAACAGGGCTTAGAGGACAGGATGCTGGAAATTCTGTCAGTCATCATTTCAGTCATCTTCACTTGGACCTGGCATGGAGTTGGGTTTAGGGGGATACTGCCCCTACTATACCTCAGTGAGAAGGTGAGCTCCTATCTTTGCATGTAGAAGAGCAGGTAGGCTGTTCTTGCCCTGCGCTTAAGGATTGCTGGCTCATTCATTTTTGAAACCTTTGAATCATTGAATGTTAACCAGCTTTCTCCTTTCTCCTCAGCTACGTCACTGATGTAGTGCCTTGTCAGGGTAGCAAGATGTCATTAGTCACTTTAGTTTCTACTGCATGTTTGTGGATAATGTCAGACTGCTCACCACTGAAAAATTTGCAACAGGGCAGATGTAAGAGAAGGAGGAAACCCTGAGTGTCTCTCCCTCCTTTTTTAGCTGAAGCAAACACATCATCAGGAACTCATGGGCATCCTGTGGAAGACAGTACATCAGAAGAGCATTGCTCCTGGACTTCAGCAGCAACAGAGTGAGAAAATAAAGAAGGTTGTGTGCAGTTCCTGCAGACTACTGCATGTGGTTCTGATGTGTTCTGAATGGCTCAGAGGTTGTTTAACTGAACCTGTTCGTAGTCCTCTCCAAACGCAGGGCATCTGACTGAAATACAGGCATTCAGGGCTCTCAGGAGCTTCTTCTTCTGTGAAGAGCTACGACTAGTGAGCCTGCCTTGCTGCAAATCTGCAAAACATCTACGCACGGTAACAGGGAGACCAATGTGGTTTATTTCTCTCTGCATTACAACACCTCCCTAAGCACTCATATTTGAACAGTTCAGTTAGACATGTGAATCCTCTGTTCCTGATCTGGTACCTGAGCATCTGGCAGCTGGATGTCCGCTTAGCAATCGACCCCCCACCCCCCCCTCAACAACTTTCGTTCCATTGATGTGTATCAATCTGGTAGCCCTCCGCTATAATTGGTATTCAAGAAGTAGCTCCCAGTTTCAAAAATGTTGGTGACCCCTGCAGTAGACACTGCAGGATTCAAGATACCATTGAGTCAGACTACTACTAAACTACAGGAGTCCATGTCATTATCTAGTGTTTTTGTAAGTTAGACATTTGCCAAGAAGCACAAATAACCATCGACAGACATACCATTTAAAGAACAACCTCAAGTGGTATCAGCTGAGTTAGTGCTCTGGTAAGAACTCAACAAACAGGTGGGTCTTCAGTCTACGCTTGAAGATAGCAATAGACTCTGCAGTCCTAGCAGCTTATGGAATATTGTTCCACCATCTTGGAGCCAGGACGGAGAATAGTCTGGAGCTTTATCTTCCATGAGACTTTAACCGTGGAGTTTCGAGTCGAGCCATCTTGAGTTTCTGAGTATTCGCTGTACGGATCGGCTTTTGACCATGGACATCATGTAGGGAGGGGCCAGTCCATTTTTGGCTTTGTAAGCAAGCATCAAGGTTTTATATCTGATGCGTGCCGCTACTGGAAGCCAGTGAAGAGAGCGTAGCAGAGGAGTCACATGTGAGAACTTGGGGAGATTGAAGACCAGTCATGCTGCAGCATTCTGAATTAGTTGTAGAGGTCTGATGAGGGTGACAGGAGCACTGATAATCAGCTGCTGATAACCAAAAATCCCATAACGGTCGAATCTGAAATCCTGATGGTTGTCCACGGTGATGATGAATAGTCCACGGATGGTGATTCTTTCTGGCTTTCCTCACAGTTCCTTGCACACTGACAATGGTGATTGTTCTAATAATCCCGACGATCAGTTCTTGATGTTGTTAAGTCCTCTGGTCTTGATACTTATAGTCAAGACTCTTCGTTACTTTGATGCAGGCCACGGCACTAGCGCTGGCAAAGTGGTGAAGGGTAAGCTACAAATACAAAGAAAAGATTAGGTTGAAGGGACGTTGACAGTAGCATGTCCATTCTTACTGAAATTGTGAACCTGTTCCCATGACTCACCTCTGCATCTATCCAGTAGAATTGTTGAGCACCCACCAGTGCTCACTCTGCCACCCACTGTAGATGGACTTGTGCTGAAGGTTCACCTCCACCACCTGCATTTTATGGGTTTTGCATCGTCAAAGTAGCAAAAAACTCATTTTGGTCTGGGGGCCGAATACAACTTAATCGGACCTCAAGGGGGCCAGACCAGTAAACTCATTACAAAAAATTACATGGAACTAATAATAATCAATCAATCAATCAATCAATCATCAGTTATTCATATACAGTGTTGCAAATAACAATAATTATTTATAATATAATTATTATTACAATAATAAGAATGCATTATTTTTAACAGCGTTAGGTAATGGCGTCATTTTGTCAGTAAAGGGATAATATAATTAATTACTTTTCCTGTCGTTACAACGCCGTTGACGTTACTGGTCATTAAAAGCGGTGCGTTACTATATATTGATATACTAACAGTAATGCGAGCGGACCGCTGCCCAGGCTAGTGAGGAGTAACAGATCTCGATAGGTCACAAGTTCTCGGTGTAACACCTGTTTATCTTAACAAGTCAGTAAGCGATTGGCTAAGGCAGCGTTATGGTAGCCAATCAGAGCCAGTGTTTTTACACGCGTGCCGAAGCACTCCAGTGACACGACACAAACGGAGAAGAGACAGAAATGGCGAGTCAGAGGTAAGCTGAAGAAAAATTTGCATATTCAAGTTGGCGATATAAACATTATTTAAGAAAATACTTGAAGTTCCTGAATGTCTACCAGACTGGGTATTTGATTTATTTAATTAAGAATAGAGGTTTAATTGTTAAGTTTACTTCTGTTGTGAACAAACCAGTTCTCAGGTTGAGAGAATTTAATTTAATTTGATAGATGTAAATGCACTTTATATAGTGTAACTGTTTACTTTTGTTTCTTTTTTTCCAAAGTTTTGGGATTATAAAGGATTTTATCCTGCACTGGTATGTTGATGTGCAATAAATGTCAAAATTTAAACACCTTTATGATCTACTCATTTCAACTGACTGTGAAAACTGCTTTTTCAAAAAATCCTTATTCATTGGCATATAACTTTTGTACTGTAATGCAAATAGTTACTTTCCCTGGTAACGAGTTACTTTTATTATAGAGTAATTCAGTTACTAACTCAGTTACTTTTTTGAACAAGTAGTGAGTAACTATAATTACTTTTTTAAAGTAATGTTCCCAACACTGCTCATACCTGAATACATTTAGACTTACTTATGGGGTATTTAGAAAATGATTCCTAAAGGCATCTTTACTTATTTTTACTCTTATTTGTGTTTTTCAGCAATCAGAATTTTCTGTGACGTATAAGGGTGTCTCCATCGATTCAGGTGGCCTTTTCAGGTCACATGAGTCTAATCACACCCAGACCCTGGAGACACCGGACCCTGCTGTTTTCTCCACCAGACCAGACCCACCAAGAGGACCCCCTCCACGCCCACCTCCAGGCTTTTAATCACCTACACAGCATTTTAATAGATTCTTATACAAAGTTCTAATCTCACTATGTATCATGCTTTTTACTTTTCCACATAAAAACAAAATGTTTTGAACTATGTTTGGTCTTTGTGGAGATGCCTTTGGGGGGGGGGGGGGGGGGGGGTGGTGGATGCGGCTTCACAACAATGTATACACTGAAAAGGCCAGGGTTTTCCCCGAAAACATGACTTAACTCCAACGATAGACTTCACCCATTGTTTTTTAATTTGTGCAACACACACATGAACATAGTCCCTTAAACTGGATAAAACATTGGTAAAACTGTGCAGTAAAAGCTTAGCGGCATGTCTGGCCACACTCGCTGCCCCCGTGAAGTTCTCCCTTGAAAGATCCTATGCTCGGCATTTAAATGAGTAGCCCCGGCCCCAACTTTGTTAGACTCTACCACCTACGTTGGAGCAGGACTACATACGTCGCCATTGAAACATGTACAACATACACAAACATAACTGTATGCTATTGTTTGCTAAACATCACATTCAGCATTACAACTTTTCCTGTCCTCCTCCTACAGGTTCAGTAGGACCTGCCTCCCCCCCTTCTGCCGATGACCGTGGGCTCTACCGGCCAGCACCAGGGAAGCCCTGGAAGACGGCCCTCCTCCCCTGAGGACGAAGGACCTCTAGTGAGTTATTCCTCTTATATATACACACATACACAGTCCAGGTGATGGGTCAGGTCTCTGACCCCATCAAAGTCTTTATTTTGCTTTTCTGTCTCTTTCTTACTCAATCATGTAGGTCTCCAGTGCTTCTTCCTGGAGTAGAGACCACAGACAGCTGTGCAACCTGATCTTCACCCAGATTTCCAGGAGAAGAGGAGTAATGCAGTTTGTGGACCAGGACACAATGCATATTGCCTTCTGTCATGCAGGTATCACAATGAAGCAGTCTGGTTCTCTTTTTTTCTTCATTTTAATTGAATAACACATTTTCTACTTCCAGCAATGTCACCCAAGTAGGTGTTTTCCCCTCATTTTCTGCAGATCTTGGAGAAAGCCATTGCCAATCTGGAACGCATCTGTGACGGGCAGGTGTGAGCAACAAAAAGGAAGCGATCACGCCAAGTCTCAGGGAAAAAGGGTGGTTTAATATAAAGTGTGCAAAACCTAAAACCCGTGCAATAGATCCAAATTAAGGATATAATGACCAGCGGTCAACTGGTACAAAGACAAGACATATATAGGCAAACAAACGACCCTCAGGTGAGACGGATCACGGGCTCCGCCCACCTGAGGGACGCACATGACGTCACCAGACAATAACAACAACAGCCGCTGTGGACAGAGACGGCCGGTAGGGGGCCGCCTCACCGTGACAGCATCGACTTTCTCCTGAGCTTAGGGATGGTCTTGTCAGAGGTGGATGGTGCTTCAGCACTGGTAGACTGGAAACCTGCAAAGTCAAAGCAAATAGACGGCGTGAGAGGGATGCTGTGTGTAGTCTTCCATGCTGTTGTCATTATTGTTGTTCATGCCCTATTAGTTGTGCAGCAGGAAAGACTACTAAACCATGGAAGACTACTAAACCATGGAAGACTCGGTTCTTTATAAATAATACTGTCATGAATTAAACTTCATGAAATACTAAAATGCGTACCATCTGGAATATGTTTGTCCACCACCTGGTCCTCCGTGTGAACATGCACTTAGTTTGTCCGTTTCTTTAAAAAGAGCAGACAATTTGATATTAAAAAAATCATTCAAAATATGATTGATGGTAGCATAAATGTATGGTTGAAAATCATTCAGAAGAGCAGAGTCTAAAGCTAATGGTGTGACTGGGAATAAATACATTTTAAAAACAGATACCTTGAATCTCCGCTTCAGAAATCTTGGAAACCTGAACCACCAAGATTTCTTCTCCAGCCCCACGTCCACTGTCTGTGCTGCACTCTGCAGAGCGGAGCCTGTATGGTCCTGTTCTGTCCGAGAGATGGTGATGCCAGCGACATCACCGAACAGAGTGAGGGCAATCAGAGCTGACAGCTCAGAGCAGCATCTCTGTAGTGACAGCTTCACTTCCACGTCAGCCTCCGTCACAGATGCGCTTCTAGAACCGTAGTGATCAGTGTCAGGCTTGGTCCAGGATGTCAACCCAAGGCGTTCTTGGAGAAAAGTTTCTGAAGCAGTCTTCACAAATCTCCTCACGATGCCCGACTGGAGTGCCTCCTCAGAAAGGTCAGACAGCACTGACCGAGTCTCCCTGCAGCTCATTTGTGCCTTTACTCGGTCCAGAGCCGCAATCCTTTCCAGCATCAGGTTCCTCACTATAGGGATGAGGTCCTGAGCAACCACCTCCTTCACTGCCACTTTGACCCATGCTGAGATTTTTTCCAGCACTTCAATCAAATCCTCCATTTTCATCTAGTTAGGTTAAAGGAAAGTGTAAAAAGTTCATCAGTATCCAAAAGCTTAATGATTTTTAATTATTACTTTTTTTAACCTTAAGCTGATTATTTCTTTAAGAAGTAAAATGCTAATGTAAAGAACATCTACTGTTGTGAAGGTCTGACCAGACATGGCCAAAGGCTCATGTTGCTATGGTAACTCAGACACACAGGCAGATAGGAAGACAGAGATACAGAGATTCGTACTCACATTGCTTGGCAGTGTATTCCTCAGCTCTTCAGTTAGAACAGCTGGATTAATCCCAGAGGTGGATACGACTCCACCACTTTTCCCACATGGAGGAGTGTTGAGATCCTCAATCACTGCCTCCTCCACTCTAGTACAGCAAATAGCTGTGGTGAAAGAAACATTTACTTTAAGCATCTATGAGGCAGAGACTAATGATGCACATAAGCAAATGTCACTAAAAACATAAATTGTGGAAAATTATAGTTATGAATAAATAACCTCATAATGCATCACGTTTTGGTAACATGTAATCACGCTAAATCTCACCTGAAAACCATCTGCTACGGTCTTTCTTTGCCTGCTTGTTTTTCACGCTGGGGGCCGACACATCACAGCCCTCAGGAAGCTCTTCTGCTGGCCCAGCTTTCTTAGACTGTAGTAGAGAAAAAGAAGAAAAAATGAGTTTCATGATGACTATCGCAGGGGTTCTCAACTGGTCTCAGCCCGGGACCCACTTCCCCCCCCCCCCCCCCCCCCCATTGTCATTAAGTCGCGACCCACTTTTTAAAAAAAGTTGTCAGTTGCCGTACACCATGCACTTTATGTAATACAACTTGTTTGGTGGTCTTATGAAGGACCGTTTATAAGCTATTGAAATTATTACAAAAAACAGTATGCAGTGCTCTGGGGCCTTCACGACCGCCACTTGCGTCTGTGTTAAGGTCATTTGTAGACGGTGCCTTAGACGTTGCAGTGGTGAAAGTTGCACATTTAAAATACGTCTATTCCTGACGTAAACAAAGTTGTAGATGTTTATCTTGGTTGCCAGAAACAATAATTTTATTATAGCACTTTTGCTAATACTGTCTTAGTTATTGAAGAAAGAATTCCGAATATTCGAACGTGAAACAAACTTTACTGAAGTTTCCTAGTATGCATACGAGTGACTTTTGATCCCATTAAAATTAACTTAAAATTATGTACAGTTATAAAGAAGTGTGTCCTCTTTGGGTCCGACAGAGATGTAGACTGTGTGGGAAAAAATGCGATATTTTTCGCTTGGCCATTTTCAACGCTTAGTGCTAAAGTTTCAGCTCCGTTTTGCGAGTCATGCTGGTGATCGGATTCCTGCATTTGTTGATGGGCAGAGACGAACACGTGAGCGGGAGCTGGAGTCTATCGTTTAACTTTTAAAATACAAACTCAAAAGAAAAGGATGGATATTTTTCCAATTACAAAAAATCCTTACCCATAAAAAAATAATGCTGTCGCCAGTGGCGAGTGAAATAATTATAAAGTAAGCTACATTATGCATTAAACACGTTTCTGTGAAAATACAGGCTGCGGACATACGCGCAGACAGGATAGGGGGAATACGAACATTTCATAATTTGATTTTTTTTCTCAACACCGCTGGACTCTCAATGAGAGAATATTAATCTATCTTAATGACCTCAGATGGTTAATAACCAATATTAATTGGTTACACATCTTAAATGTGATAAGAGGCCGTAAAATGAAGTAACTGGGATGTAACCGGATAATTAATGTTAATGTGAGTCGCCATTTGTGGTCGAAAGCAATTTAGTTCTATTTTTATGCAATATTCTACAATCACTGTTGCTACAAAGCAACTTTAGAGAACTGTCTCGACGAGGAATGTCATTTTCAATAAATAAACTGAGAAGCGGCTCTCTCGAACTTACTCGGACTAAAGTGAGATTATGGAAAAAGCTCAAAGGAACATGAACTTACCCTCATCATTTGTTGATTTGTTGATGATCACTTGGAATAGTCGCACAAGATATCGCTGAACCGCTGTAGTCGCTACTTCAACCTCGGTGACGATCAAACCATCTGTGGTTAAATTAAACACTGTCTGTGGCGACTTTTATAGGTCTCCTGCATTGTGACTTCATATGCCGTGTTGTCGTAGGGACGCAGTTAGATAATAACTAAAACTACTAATTGGCCGTGTTGTCATAGTGACAGTTAGATAATAACTAAAACTACTAATTGGCCGAGTCTTCAAGTGCAAATCACATTGGGCTGGCCCATGTTAATCTCAGTAGTTTGGGCTGGGACATTTATCACACCCACTCTGGCCCTGGACATGTATCAGATCCACTCCGGTGTTATAAAAATCTGTGCTACCCATCGAATGTCCTACTTAGGTATTTTCATGTCAGTGTACAACGTACACCTATAATTTTGCGTTGTCAGCATTCTCTTTTCTCTTGAATTCACAATGACTGTCCATTTATTTTGCCAATTTACTTTTTTGTCAACAATTATTAAATATTTTTGTGAATATCCTCGGAAAGACCTGAGAAATATCACTACTGCTTTGTTTCTAATACGTGGAGGTTCCAAATGTCTGCTAGTCAGTTTGTTTTATCCTTGCCAGCAAATAACTGTGCTCTCTTTTATCATTCCATCCTAAATGGTTTTAGTTGACTGACCTTGAAAATAGCACTTCGACGTTCGTTCAGTTGGGCTATTTTACATTTTGAATCAATTTTATTAAATACAAGTAAATAACCATGAAATGTTAATGACGCTTGCACTCATCGCAGTCATTTCTGCGATACTCAGTTAAACGTGCAATTGAGGAGAAGTGGGACACGATACCTGTTTCTGATAAAGGGGACATACCCAAAGAGCTTCAACAAATCACAGAGGCAAAATCTCAGAAGTCCCTCCAAGTTTCAAATAAAAGGTCAGTAAAGTTCAAACATATGTTAGTCCAAACATGCTTCCAGCATTAATACTGTAGATTTTATGGTCTATATCGGTTCTAGACTGCGTTAACATCGTATTTGGACTGCGCAGACAGATTACATGGAGAAACCTGTGCACTTCACCTGTTCCAAATGCTCAATTCGGATAACCTCATATTAAGGCTCTAACGTTGGAGGATCCGTGGCTCCGTCCGAAATGCCGTGCAGTAGGCATTAGATTTCAATGCATTACGTTCTGCTCAAATCTTAAAGCAGTGCGTTCTTTCAGTAGGCGACTGGGCAGTTTTCATAACCTCGAACATACCACGTCCGTCATTTACCTATGTTATATGATATGGCATATAACGTTATACCACCACAGTTTAAGGACCGCTATTAATTAAAAGCGCCATTCCATATTTGTGTTTTATATAGTTATATTGATTTAGAATCAGCATCAAGACGTCGTCGAGGAATAACAGAGTTACAATAACCATTAACCTCGATTTAGCCTTATTAATAATCCCAAAGCTAGATATATTTATATTTGCAAGGGTTATAATTTTCAAGGGGATAATTTGGCATTTCACTAGCATCACTAAGGTGAGGTGAATCCCCAACTTTGTTATATCAGTGTGACAATTAGGCAACCAAGATTTATAATAAACTAAAATAGAATTAACGTAAAATAATTTGACATACAAACCACTTCTAAACCAAATAAAGTTGGTCAAATCTTTAAAATCAAATCTTTAAATCACAGAAAGTAAAAGTGTCTAAAATTGATGTAAGTGTCATCACCATTGTAGTTTTTATTTTGTGGTTGTACAGGGTGTCCGCCGGGTCTTAAAAAGTACTATAAGTTGATAAATCAATATTGGAAAAATGAAGGCCCTTAAAAAGTATTTAAAAGCCTTAGTCGCGATTTTGGAGTAGGGCCTACTGGATTTTCGTTGATATTTTAGCTTTGCAACAAAAAGTATGCAACTATTAAAAATAAGATGTCCCTTTTTTACATCCGGTTTATGTAAAAACTTTTGGGAATCATTTTCACTATCAGTTCGTTTTTAAATTCTCTATTAAGGCTTTATTTTATTATTTTATTTTTCATACAGAAAATAATTCTGGAAATATAATGTGTCGTTTTGCAAATATAACACACGGCAAAGTGAAGGAAAAAAAACAATAAAATCCAGTCAGCTCGCGCTCTCCAAATACTTGATTAAAAAAACAAAAATGCTTTGGACGGAACGTACACGTACCATAAGGCCCGTTAGGCTTTTTAAAGGTAAAAATGAGTGGACTAAAGAAAAGAAAGTGGGAACTGAGTGCCGAGTGCTTAAAAAGTGTGTTGAGTGGACAACAAAATATTTTTCTCACTGAGCTTTGATCAACGGCTGTATGTGTGATATGCCAAGAAACGGTTGCAGTTTTCAAAGAGTACGAAATCAGCCGTCACTTTGCTACGATGCATGCAGACCATGCTAGCAAGCAGTCAACAGAAGGACGAACGGCTACTGCTCAGAGGTTGGCAGTTTCTCTACTGTGTTATGAAAAAAAAACATGGAAAGTTTGGAGGAGCAATGTGCGCATTTACGCACAGCAGGGGTACAGTAGCTTCATTAACTCACCGTACATCGCTCTCAATTTAAAGAGCCCTTTCTAGTTTCTGCTGCTGGCAGGATATTTAATGCAGTCTGTCTCTCAGGACAATCCGTCCATGTTTTTGCGAGGTTTAAAACAATTAGAAATTATTGAGCTTACACTGTAAAAAAAAAAATCCTAATTTTATGTAAAATAACTGTAAATATTTAATGTATTTTAAAATTTTTTCCAATTGTATGCAAAACTTTGTAAAATTACAGACATTTGTAATTTGACAAAATGTCTTTTATTTTAAGTATTATGACAATAATTACAAGTTACATGCTTTTCTCGTTTTTTTACGGAAATAATACACTATTATTTATACGGTATTTTTCTGCTTTCTTAAATTATATACAGATTCATGTATAATTACAGCAATTATCTGCAATTAAACATTCGGTTGATTATATAAAGGTTTATGTCTGTAAGAACTAAAACGTTTTTTTCTCTGTCATTTTAATCAAAATCTTATGTCTTTTGGCACTGCTGGTTTAAACATGATTTTCAATGTCAGAAATGAATGTGGCTTACATGTATCAATACTCGTATTTTGATTGTTAGGCGTCCTCGTAATTCAGAGGATCCATTGATGTTCAGGAGAAAAATGAACAAAATATATAGGTTCGGACATATTAATTTGCCACAGAACGTGATGGTAATTGAAAATAATTTCTGCAGTTGAAAATGCTCATTTTTATGATGCCTACAGAATGAAGAGTGACTTCCTAATGTCAGTTCAGACATTAGATTTTTACATTGGCATATCTAAAGTATGTAACTGTAGTAATGGCTGTAGGAGATTTCTGTTGATTGTTCCATCTCTATTGATGTCTGTTCTCATTTTAGTTCTTGTGCAGTCAATGGCAATAGAAAATGGCAGTTTGTTTGGGCGCTGGACTTTTAAAAGAAACATTTCTAAACACTGGGTCTATACTTGAACATAACCAAGGAAATAACCTGTAACACACTGAGAGACAGATGAACTGATATACTGGTAGACGTACATTGTAATGGAACAGGCTTTTAAACTTAAAAATGTGTGTGCCTATAGTTACACACTGGAATAAAAACACAAGTTGAACAACCACTTAAATATAAATGTTATCTCTAGGCTAGGGGCATAAACGTGATTTGAGCTCATTGCTTTTAACCATAATTGGTTAATCTGACTGTCATTCAGGAAACTGGCCAATGACAACTGTTTGCGCCTCTCAGGTCATGTTTGAAAATTTCAGTGTGTGCTGATGGTCAGCCTACGAGCTGTGGTGGCTAGCTAGCTACCTGGATTATTTTACATCTACCTGCCAAATTATTATTTTGAGCGGATTATCGTTGGATGATTCAACAAAATAAGATGGAAACGGGGCACAGAGGAAGAAAATTTAAGTGAAGCATTATTGGTGACATCAGGTAAGAAAACGTCCTTACTTTATGTAAGCCAACGTTAGCTAGTTAACTAGCTAGTTAGCCCAGTTTAAAAACACATTTCACGTGAATGTTTCATTTGATAAAGATGAAAACAATAAAATATTAATATCTAATATTTTCCGATGCTTTAAAATACTTTAACCTTATACTGCAGATTCGCACGCCTGGTGGCCATTTTTAACATTTTTGACATAGTTCACATTAAAACTAGATATCTCAAGTTGTACATATAGGAAAATTATCATTCATGGCTCAAACTGAAGTAGGCAGTTGGGGGAACATATTAATACACTTCAATATCATATTCACATAATTTGGTTTATTTTAGAGCCTCTATTGCAGATGCTAATATGCCAGGAATGTCACAAATGCTGACTTGAACTTGAACATGACTGGAATGTATATTCACATAGTTATTCAAATGTGGTATCAGAAATTACAATAAATTTCGCTAGGGTCTTTTCTAACAACACAGAAAAAATGGAGCAAATCCATGCAAGCATTGAAAAGTTATTCAGCTTTATCCAAGGTATGTCAAGTGCACCACACCCATGTCTAAATATGCCACACCCGACACACACCATTAGCCAACTAAGCTAACATGCCAACAAATTCCTTACACGAAACCGAGGAGCTACGACAAACAACAATGCTGCACATATTACAGCAAGACCAGAAAATTCCAATGACTAAATTTCATGTCCAAATATGAACGTTATGATATCATATTTATGTCCAATATAGTCCGACAGCATAAGCTAGGTTACCGTAGCCAACTCCGGTAGCATCCGACACGATACAGAGTGCTGCAGCACTCAAACGCTCTAAAACTGTTTATAATCTAACGCTTAGTTAATGTTTAGTATTAGAATATATATTTTGTACAATATCGCTTATGAAAAATTATCCATTGTTACTCACAGTACGTAGAATCGCGTCGTAGCCGGTGTACCGTCTCACTTCCGGGTTGGCGAAAATTCCGAAAATTGCTCATATATTCCACACAAAGTAATCCGTTTATGTTCAAAAGTATCCACAATCCGCATAAAAACGAACAAAATAATCCATGGCTGCTTCAGTTTCGCCGAACAGTGTGTTCTGGGGAGCTTAGCTTAGGTTAGCAAAGGGTTAGCTTATGTTGCTATGCTAGCGGCCGAAATTGGAAATGAAGCGCCAGTTTCCGAGGGCTCAATTTAAAAATATACTTGACCAATCATGTCATATGAGGGCTGGTTAGCTTCGGAAGGATGTACACTATTGGTTAGAACAGCTTTCAATCACTTCTGAGGCGCCAGCTTGTCTCTGTGGGCTTATTGGTTCACCCTCCCCCCCTCCCCTTCGCACCTCGCCGTGGGAGAGGTTGTAAAACCTGTCATTCAAAGTCACTACCCCACTTTAGACCAATAAAAACCACTCAAATCAAAGCAGAACCGCTGCAGCTTTGTAATGAGGGGTCAAATCAGCGTTAAGAATGCTTCTGTGACGCTTAGGGGGCAGATTTGTCGGAGTGTCTCATTCAGGAAGCGGATTTTGGAAAATTTTGCAGTGAGGTGAGCAAGCTTTTTAAGGTACTTAACCACAACGGATCTACGCTGTTAAGGTCTTAAATTAAAGCCTTATTAGTAAACGATTTTTAGGTGACAAAACATTAAGACATTTCACAACATAAATATGTTTTGTAAACGGATATGTCGGGAGACCCCCTCGCGGGGTGCACTTTTGTGGTCAACTTCAAAGCCGGATATCTCGCGATCGGCTGCACGTAGACGGCTGAAACTCGGTAGGCATGTAGATGGGATAGGAAATTTTGATTTAAGCGCTTTTGTTCGGAGATTCATTAATGTTTAATATGTTTTATATCGCCGTAAAGGAGCTGGGCCCGCCGGCGGGCCCACTAGGGGGCGCTTCTGCATAATAGTTAATTCGGTCACTGTTAAATACATAATGGGTTAAATAATGCTCTATGCGGTAATCAAGTCTTTGTTATAAGGTTCATTGAACATAACTAAATCTAGCGACAGCTAGTTCCTCAAATTCGGTCTCGGTCTCATCGGACGTAATTTCTACATTTTTAGCACTCTGGATCTGTATTTTGAGTGGCAGACATTAATGGGGTTTAAAAAATCCGCCTCCATCACGTTCTGCGTGGCTGAATATTGTACCGTCCGCCAATGGGCAGCGACGAGGGGTGGAGTCTACAGGCCTCCCAGCAGGACCCGCGGTGAGTTCCCTGTTTCCCTGGATGTGTGTTGTATGTGTTAGTGTTCCCCCTCCCTTTTCCCATTAGAATCAGTGTATTTGGCACTTGTTTATGCTTTTAGCGTGTTGCTTATAAAATAACAGTTCGCTAACATTGGTGTCATGATTCATTCTGGTCCTTCTGACTCAACACCGTTACAATATGTAATGAATATGAATAGACTTAAAACTGCAGCATTTTTTTTGTCGAAACCTTTCCAGATTAATGGAGGAAATCCTATGCAATTAAAATTCATGTTGCTGCTGGACCACTTCTCAGTTAAGCTAATGCAGATCTGCACTGAAGAAAGAAAGGGTGAAGGAGACCAGGTATGGTTTGTGTAAAAAATTAAAACACCATTATTGGGATCATTGTGAAGATTTTGTCCATTGCATTTTTACCCTTAGGGAATAAATATGCTTTTCTCATATGTTAAATATGTAAAGCAAAAAAATTATATGCACCAAGTTTGGCCTACATTTTGTTTACTGTACAGAGCTACAGCGCAACACAGCCCAGAGCAGGAGCGCAACACAGCCCAGAGCAGGAGCGCAACACAGCCCAGAGCAGGAGCATCACAGCCTAGCTCACAGTACAAATCAATCTGGCCATTATGTTGAGGTGAGTGGCTCTCCCTGCTGCATCACTACACTGGATCTTCAGGATCTGCCACCTCCTGAATCCCTCTTCACTGTTTATGTGTTTTCCAAGATTAAGTGCTATCATTGTCATGATTCAACATAACACAGAAGTGTGATCCCTTTTTGAAATGGCTTTGCTATATATTTGTACTATAATATTTGTTATGTTATTGGCACAAAATTAACAGCAGCTAACTTTGGATTTTGTCTGCAACTTTTTAACAGGCAGACTTCAGCTTTTCACTCCTGAGAGGCCAATGACCAGATCCTGCAGATTTCTTCTCTGCAACATACGGAGAATACAACCCTTTCTTTCACAGGGAGCTACCCAGGTGCTTTTACAGTCTCTCATCATCTCAAAGCTGGACTACTGCAACTGCTTACTTACGGATCTTTCTCTATGGGTCATCAGACCTCTACAAACTGATCCAGAATGCAGCAGCATGACTGGTCTTCAATCTCCCCAAGTTCACATGTCACTCCAGTGCTGCATTCTCTTTACTGCCTTCCAGTAGCTGCATACATCAGATCTAAAACCTCGATGCTTGCTTGCAAAGCCAAAAATGGACCAACCCCTCCCTACATGATGGCCATGGTCAAAGCCCCATCCAAACCTTGAGTACTTTGAACCTCAAGTACGGCTTGGCTTAAAACGCCATGCTTAAAGTCTCACAGAAAACAAACTTCAAGACCTGTCCTGGCTCCGAGATAGTGGAATGAGCTTCCATTGACTGTCCAGACTGCAGAGTCCTTAGCAGTCTTCAAATGACTGAAGACTCATCTGTAGAACAGACTAAATCTCTAGCACTTGTCATAGTTGTTTCCGTTGTATGATATAGTACCTATGTGAGTTTGCATTTCTTGTAGGTATCCATTTTAATTTCTGTAGTTTAGCAATATTCAGCCTATGTTTTTGTGTACTTCTAGGTATTTGCATTGATTTCTGTAGTTTAGTAGTATTCTGGTTCGAGGGTATCTTGAATTCTGACCTATCTATGTACTATTTAGAATTAATTCTGTGAACAGATGGCAAAGCACTTCGTAAGGCGCTCTGGATAAGAGTGTCTGCTAAATGTCCTACATGTAAATGAGAAGGAGTGTATCTTTCATGTCACATCAGTGTTATGTGTTTGTAGTTGTGTTCAGGCTACTGATATTGGTGATGGAGAAAGACACTGAGTACAGTCCTGGGGATTTAAATGATTAAAAGTGATGATAGAGGACATTGAGGTGCTCAACATTGGTATAATATACTTTTTCATTTGTATAAAATAACTTTGCAGTTTGCATTCCACATTTGAGTTTGTCCTGGAAGTCACGATGAATATGGACAGGAAAAATCTGTAAAATTACGGTACTTCTCTGCAGAACTTTTTGTGCTGTCACTTTATTGAAAGTGCTTAATTGTACTAATTCAGGGAAAAGTTGTAAAATAAAGGTATTTCTCTGCAAAACTATTAGTGCTGTCACTTTATTGAAAGTGTTTAATTGTAATAATTTAGGGAAAAGTTGTAAAATAAAGGTATTTCTCTGCAAAACTTTTAGTACTGTCACTTTATTGAAAGTGCTTAATTGTAATAATTCAGGGAAAAGTTGTAAAATAACAATATTTCTCTGCAAAAATATTAGTGCTGTCACTTTATTAAAAGTGCTAAATCATAATAATCCAGGAAAAATCTGTAAAATAACGGTATTTCTGCAGAATGTTTAATGAATTTTTCTGTAAATTTATTGTTTTTCCACTTAATTTAAATCAGGGTTTTTTACTTTAAAATTAAAGTTTTTGTTTGGCAGCCGCTGCTGCCAGTCGTTTACCGTTTTTTTACGATTTTTTTTTAGTGTACTGTGCTCCGTTGGTAGTATTGCCAGTGAAATGATATGCCACTACTTGCTTCCACCGTGTTTGTGTTTCCAGCCAGCATAAAGACACAAGCATGCTACTCCTGTGTGACCTGGCAAAGTCACATCACCGTAGAGTTTGCCGGTAAGCATATGCAACTCCACACTTGGTGTGATTGCCATTTCATCCAAGGTCAACACACATTCCCGTTCAATCTCTGTCAACCCATCTACCTTCAGTTTAAGGAAATCAAACACCTCTGTCAGCACACCAGGCTCAAATCTAACGCATTGTATCCTTCTCTGTAGGGTTCTTATTCCTGGCAGGGGAATTTGCAGTTCCTGCAGGGTCTTGTAACCTGTCCCACCAGCAGTAAAGCCAATTTTCAACGCCTTCTTAATTGTCTCATTGCTCTATTTCATCCCTTTTGTGGTTAGTCTGCCTAATGCTTTCATTTGATCTTTTGAAAACGTTTTCTTAAGTTTTGTGTCCCTAACTTTCAGTGTCTCTTGAGAGTGGCATTTTCCTTCCTTATTTTTTGTAGTGCTGCCTTTGTTTTCCTCATGATTCTTTCTTGTCTCTTTAATTTTTTCAATAGCTCTGATTGGCTGGCTTCTGGCTGATGGTTATGCTGACTGGCTGCTGGCTCACTGGGTTGTATTAGCTCTCCCTGTCTCTCCTCACTAGCCATGTTCTCTCTTTGTTCAATCTCACTTTCCCTTCTCTCTGTATCCTCATCCCTTATTTCCTCAGTTTTTGAAACTGCTGGATATAAAAGACATATACTATTTACTGTGATTACCTTTTAAATATTCTATCACTTAAAGAAATAATATAATTATTAGGAGTTCATACTTATTATACCTGGGTCACTTCTAACACTATAGCTATGATCAGCAGCTGTGGGCCCTGTCTTTACAGGTCCAGTGGTGCATCGTAGTGCAGGGGGCTTCCTCTTTCTGAGTGCGGGGCGATGCACAAAAATGGTGGGAACAGCATCTGCTCTCAGCCTGGTCTTGCCCTGTTTGGTTCTGATGAACTGCTCTGCCTCAAAATGTGCCTGCAGAGTGATGTGAGTTTACTCCTCACGCATGACAACTCAGTTTTGTCTACCCATATACATATCCCATAGTGGGTGAATACACAGTATTAGAGAACACTTACTGGATATGTATACACTCATTACACATATAAAAAACAACCAAGGCTGTGCAACAAGTTCAAATTCATATCACATCAATACTCATAATAATCATTTTCTCCTGTCTTTTTCTCCTCTCTCTCTTTAAGCCAAAGAACCATAGGGGATTCAATGGAGCCTGCAACTAGATAGCACCCTCACCCTGCACCCGAGTCTGTCTGGAGTCTTTGATTTTTTTTGTTCACTATTCTGTATTTTAATAAATCAGGCATTAAGCTTTCCAATAGTGTGTTTATTGTGAAAAGTGCCAATGGAGTGTTTGATGATTACTTCAATTTTTTTTTTGCTATTCTAATCTTTAGTGAGGGTAAAATTGCTCCTGGTGAGTTGAGCCAACCATTTTTTTCTCCTCTCAGTATCAGTGGGGAAACCATACATTTTTGCTCCTTTCTCGGATCGATTGGAGCATCCCCATGCAGCACAGCAAACCATGGTGGACACTACACTAACAACACGGAGGAAAGGACACACAAAAACTGCTTGACATGATATTCATATTTGAGATTATTAGAGATTTATTTCATGAATTCATTGCTGTAAATAAGTGTGTATTAAAAAGACAAGCTATATATAAATTATCAATGTATTTTAACATGTCATATACCGTCTGGATGTAAATGTAATGTGTTTTAATGTACCCTTTTAAAGCAGATTTCTGCACAATGAAGTCAAAGAATTTCCTTCTGTCGTATCTGAAAGTCAGAAAATGTACGTTAGTCATTTAGATTACTTAGGTCCCCAATACCACGGGATTACAGAAATCACCATGATTTAAAGATATGTTAATGTTGGAAAATTAATCTGATCTGAATTTCTCACCCCTTCCTGTCCCTCTAAATATATAAATGAACGTAATATATAACAATTATAAAACAATCAAAGCATTAAACAGCAATGTGCTCTCACATTAGCCTAAATTTGCTCGCTATAAGGTCACAATAATCCTCAAATCGTGGTTCTGTCTCTGTGTTTATACGCTCAGATTGAACTTCCTGGAACTATCGGAAGCCTCCGTGAATCACGTGACTATCAAGCTGCCCCGGACTTGCTCAGTACAGTAGTGACTCTCCAGTGGCTCACAAACTGTATCTGATGTCTGTGTGCATTGTGTCTTTACTCTTACACCAGATCCTGGGGAAACACACACACACACACACACACACACACACACAACATTGCTCACATAAAACACCATAACACAGTCTGACTCCATTATCAGTGTGTGATGTTCATACATGCAGCTCTAATCCTGTATTTGGCTTGTTGAGGCAGCTCTAGTGACTGTGTTGTAGTTTAAGTCAGTACATGGCCCTCCTCTATCTAGCCAATCAATGCACAGCATGAATACTACCTGGCCAATCACAGTTGTAAGAAGTGACTGATTATTCTCGCAGTGATTCTGGAGCTAAAAAGGTTTGAATTTTGTTAAACTCATATGCAGTACTTTTGTTCAGAAGCTCACCTTTTTAGATAACTTTAAAGCAGCTACATTGACATTGTAAAACAGTCAGTCAAACTCATTTTTGCGCCTTAATGTGACATCTCTGCTTTTTTGGGGGATGTGTGGACACACAAATCCTATGTTGTCAAAGCAAATTTGAGTGACTTTTGTTTGTGCTCTAGATGAGATTTGTAGCAGCCAACACGGGCTTGAATGATTGAGCACAGTGTACAAAAGTGCACAGCCTGGAGTTTTGTGGTAGCTAAAAACGAATGAAACAAAGTATCCCGTGATGGTAAGGCCCAATGTGGAGATTACAATTGCGCATTGTAGTAGAAATAACGGTTAGATGCCACCACAAGCAAGGTGGCATCTAACCGTGTGTTGCTGGTCACTGGGAGCTCATGCCTTCAATTCCATTCCTTCCGAAGGGAGCACACAGCCAGCGCTTCCCTGCAACACGGTTGATGAAGGCCATTTGTACATTATATATAGCAATGGAAATTCATATATGTCTCGATGATGGTATGCCAAAAAGTATATTAACCTAAATATATTTAGGAAACAGAATAGTTCTACATTACATATATATTTTAGTTCTACATTAACTGTTCAAACATTATTCCATTTTTTCCCTGTGCAAAATAAGATTTCGGTACCACAATGCATTACTATTTTGCATAGTGAGGCTACTAAACCAATCAGCTTGAAGTCGGCATATTACGCCCTCTGACCATACCTGTCAAGTGTCCCGTTTTGGCCGGGACAGTCCCGTATTTTACCGCTCTGCCCCGGCGTCGTCCCGTATTTTTATTTTCCCGTATTTGTCCCGTATTTTCAGTTTTCAATTTTTATTTTTTTAAAGCATTCATGTGCCGCTCCAAACAGAATTCTGTCACTAGCCTCGCGAGAACTGCTACCCACCCAGACTACTGCAGGTAGCAGTTCTCGCGAGGCTAGTGACAGAATTCTGTTTGGAGCGGCACGTGAATGCTTTAAAAAAAATAAATTAAAAACTCGTGGGTTTAGTGTCGACATTGGGAGCAGACCTGGAACAACAAATCAAAGATGGGTTTAACGAGAGAAGGCAGTCCTGCCTAAAAAGCTAAGCGTACGTGTGAGTACCTTGACGAATGGGACAGGGAATTTACTTTCCTAAAGAGGAGCATGAAGGGGCATAGCTACTCATTCTGTAAGATATGTAGCTGTGATTTTAGTGTCTCTCATGGGGGAAGGAACGATGTCCGTCAGCACGAACAATCTGCCAAGCACAAACGGGGGCTAAAGGCACAGAAATATGCCCAGGAGATGTCCCCATTTGTAGCTAGAAATACCACTAGAAAATTTAAATTTTTTAATTCATTTGTAGTTCAAAACATATTTGGGGTAGTTTTTTAGAGCAGTTTTTTTTACAGCAATGGCGGATCGTGGAGCCTGTCAATAGTTCCCGGAAGTTAGCAGCAAATACGAGCAGCGCAGTCAAACTGGAGCAGTGGACCATCTGTGATACACTTTTACAGGTTAGTACGCTTAAAAAATCAGATTGTGTATTATAAGGACATCAGAATCAAATTAACATGTGCATTAAAATATTTTAGTGAATTATCCACCTCTTAATAAGCAGATTTAGGGAACTAAATGTATGCTAAGGCAACGTGAATACGGTTAGCGAGATTTCACATTAACCACTGACAGCCTATTAATTGTAAATTCCACTCTTAATGCCATTTCACCTAAACGCAATGTTTTTGCGGGGCAGCTAAGTATTGGTTAAATATAACATTTGAGTGTGATTGTAGAGTGTGTTGGGTCGAGCAGCTGAAATGAGGATATCCATTTTGGAGTACCAGCTAACGTTAAGCTAACGCACAATAAGTAGGAGAGCCGTTCTTGTGATACATCACTGCTGATATTGATTAGAATGCATATTTAAGACTTCTAAATAGTACACAACAGTAATTTATAGATCAAGTGTTTGTAGGTTTTGTTATTCTGTTGACTATTATCTGTATTATGCTCAGCAGACTTTGGATTGATGGCAAAGGGAGAGGGAAGGTCATCAAGAGAGATTGAAAACACAAGATAAGTTGAAACTAGGGTGGCACTTTTGATCAATGAATCTTACAAGACTAAAGAGGAATACAACATACTAAAATGTTATAGTACAGTATGATATATGTAATCATATGTAACCATACTAGACTTGTATTCTATTATTGTATTATTTATGTTGTATTTAATTTATCTTGTTGGTGTATATTAGTTGCCTGCTGTGGGATAATTGGGTGCTGACCATGATGAGATTGAAAACACAACAAGGTAAGTTTCAAATAGCAATAAGAAATCAATGTTTATTACACTGCCGTATGTTGGCTGTAGGAGTGTAGGAGTAGTGATGTTGGCTGGGGGGGCTGGAGCATTTGTAGGAGCAATGATTAGTCCAAATGTTTCTGTTGGAGTGACTAATGGGCTTGATGGCACATTTGGAGCTGTTTAGGGGTTGCCGGATTTTGAAGCTTGGCTCTTGGAGTTGTTTTTCAACTTTCTGGATTGGCTCTTGCTTCCAAAATGACCATCTTTTAACTGTTTCTTCTTTCTGTCATTTGGTATTGTTGCTGCCTCAATTCTCAACCTTAGCCGTATGAATCTTTTCATGATTTTGTCTTGTACTCCACAGCAAGCTGGAAGCTTACTGTAAAGTGCCTGAGCTTGTTTCTCCAAGACCCTCACTGCATCAGGGAGTTCCATGAGGCAGGAACCAGTCTTGTTCCTAAATAGTTCCTCAATTTGGTGAATGAAATCATATGCGTCTTGGGAAGGATGACAAAGAGCACCTGCCTTGAACTCTTTTAAGTTCAATAAGATGCTGTTTTCTCCAGCAGGATTGTCATCACTGTGCTGTGCTGCAATTTTGCATTTTTCACAGATGCCGGCAAACCTGATGACCTTGTGGACGATGTAGCCAGCAAGATGGAAGAGAATGCATTTCTCGCTCTTTGTGAGGTCAGGTGCAGCTCTGTTGACCGCCATTAGCTGTTCCACTCTGACTGATGGTATGACATTTTGCTCCACTGTGTCCAAGAAGTCTGCCAAAAAGCTACTGTTGTTTTCCAGGTAGCTCCCAGACCTGATGGCTGTGAGGAACTGTCCCACAGATATGATCCTCAGTGCACGATGGAATTCCACTGGAGTTGGGACAGGATTTTTAGACCTCACACAGCTGAAGGTATTTTCAAGGCAGTCTTGTGTGAAACTTGATGTTAACACAAACCTGTGTCCTCTAGTCAGCATCTCTTCTCGTATGGCTAAAATTGATGTTGTTGCCATTATCACCCCAGTCTGAACAGGCTTCCAGTGTCCCTTCTGACCAATCTTCATCCCACGGAACAGATGGACAATGTCCTGGAGGAAGGTGATGGCCTTTTGCTACTCCTCCATCTTCAGTCTGCTCAAGGCCCTAATTGGATGACGAGATGACATTTGATTGAACCAATGATCAACTTGCTCCAGTAGCCACGCTGTAGTTGTGTAGGACAGAGGGCGTTTTTCTTGCTGCACCATGTGTTTCAGCCCAGCACTTGTTGCCTTACTGAATACATTTAGAGCAGGACCAACCTTCATCTTGTCAAAGTGACTTGGCTCGATGGCTGCAGCTGACAGATGTGGAGCTATTTTTAATGCCATCCCTTCCTGAAAGGCCACTAGGTCTTTAATAGGGACCACTGAAACCTCATTAGAGAGGAGGTTCTCTTTGTTTACAATGTCCTCAGGAATTTTGAACACATGTCCACGGACAAGGGCACGTTTTAAGCTCTTTACCAGATGTGGGACATCAGCTGGGCCGGCCCTTCCATTAGGCGACATAGGCAAATGCTAGGGGCGCCGGCTGTCCAGGGGGGCGCTCGCGTGCATGCGGTTTTTATTTTTAACAAATGAACAATTAATAAATGTGAAAACAAGCAAAGTCCACATAATCATAATTTCATTGTTTAATAATATTAGTCAAATTAATAATTCTTATAATAACAACACACGACACCTATCACCCGCGCGCCAACCCGCCCTCCCGCGCGCTCTGCGCACCTCGTTACTGTTTCTCTGTACACCACAGAGTGAGTGACATCTCCCTGTAAAGACCTCAAAAAGGCAGAAAAACAGGTAATATAATGGCAATATGTGGTGAATTAACACTATACCATTGGCGAATCGTCAGGGACTTCAACGCCTTCTCTGAAGGTTAATTGATCTTAAAAAGGATGCTTTATCTATTATATGTAATATATGTTAATAACGCTTCACCAATAATTTGTATTTTTCCTATAAATCGGCTTTCAAATCCACTTTTCGTACTTGTGCTGGAAAACAACCTCAGCAGTGAAATAAAAAATCTACCAATCAGAATATTTCACACCGTTGTTTCTAGGTAAAAGAGAGAAAGGCCCTTTTACATTGAGAGCTTTTATTATAGATTGGCAGTTTTATCAACCAATCATATTATCGAATTAAAATCGTGGGGGCGTGCTCCAATGGTCTCCTTTTTATTTGAAACAAATCCAAAATGTTGCCAATCTGTAGCTGTTGTGTTTTTCTTTGAAACCAGCTCGCTTGACTCACAACACTCAATTGTCATTGTGGCTTTTTCCCCTCTGTATGATCTTGGTGAAAAGAGTCATCATACTGCCCAATCCTAGGAGGTGCTATGATTAGCTTAGCTTAAAATAAATACATACTAACCCTCTGTTCATTGCGAATGCACTTTTGAAATAATAATGTTGCAGTAGGCAAATTGCCCTGATTTGCACTGGTGGTAGTTTTTTTATTTTTATTTTAAATTTATTATTAATATTTAAAAGTTGTTCTCTGCACTACGTTATGTAAAATAGTTTTAAAATATTTTTTGTGCAACACCTTTATATTTATTGCTTGTTATATGGTAATATTTAAGTCATTTGCTTTTTATTTGTTTCTTTAATAGTGACACAATCAACACAATGATTGATGATGCAGGGGGCACCAACCAAAATCTCGCCTAGGGCACCACATTGGTCAGGGCCGGCTCTGGACATCAGGCATGAAATAAAGTTGTCTGTCTGGTGTTGATGGATGTGGCCCAGATGTTTTATTGAGGTTGACCCCAAAGGATCTCCACATGGCCTGCTTAGGGCTACCCATGTCAGTGGTGACGTTGAACACATGTAGCCCTATGGATGCTGCCCTTTGTATTAATTCAATAATTATTGGCCTGTACTGTGCTCTGTTGGTAGTATTGCCAGTGAAATGATACGCCACTACTTGATATGCCACTACTTGATATGCCACTACTTGCTTCCACCGTGTTTGTGCTTCCAGCCAGCATAAAGACACAAGCATGTGTTGCTACTCCTGTGTGACCTGGCAAAGTCACATCACCATAGAGTTTGCCGGTAAGCATATGCAACTCCACACTTGGTGTGATTGCCATTTCATCCAAGGTCAACACACATTCCCGTTCAATCTCTGTCAACCCATCTACCTTCAGTTTAAGGAAATCAAACACCTCTGTCAGCACACCAGGCTCAAATCTAACGCATTGCATCCTTCTCTGTAGGGTTCTTATTCCTGGCAGGGGAAATTGCAGTTCCTGCAGGGTCTTGTAACCTGTCCCACCAGCAGTAAAGCCAATTTTCAACGCCTTCTTAATTGTCTCATTGCTCAATTTCATCCCTTTTGTGGTTAGTCTGCCTAATGCTTTCATTTGATCTTTTGATCAGTTTTGTGTCCCTAACTTTCAGTGTCTCTTGAGAGTGGCATTTTCCTTCCTTATTTTTTGTAGTGCTGCCTTTGTTTTCCTCATGATTCTTTCTTGTCTCTTTAATTTTTTCAATAGCTCTGATTGGCTGGCTTCTGGCTGATGGTTATGCTGACTGGCTGCTGGCTCACTGGGTTGTATTAGCTCTCCCTGTCTCTCCTCACTAGCCATGTTCTCTCTTTGTTCAATCTCACTTTCCCTTCTCTCTGTATCCTCATCCCTTATTTCCTCAGTTTTTGAAACTGCTGGATATAAAAGACATATACTATTTACTGTGATTACCTTTTAAATATTCTATCACTTAAAGAAATAATATAATTATTAGGAGTTCATACTTATTATACACTGCTCAAAAAAATAAAGGGAACACTCAAATAACACATCCTAGATCTGAATGAATGAAATATTCTCATTGAATACTTTGTTCTGTACAAAGTTGAATGTGCTGACAACAAAATCACACAAAAATCATCAATGGAAATCACATTTATTAACCAATGGAGGCCGGGATTTGGAGCCACACACAAAATTAAAGTGGAAAAACACACTACAGGCTGATCCAACTTTTGATGTAATGTCCTTAAAACAAGTCAAAATGAGGCTCAGTATTGTGTGTGGCCTCCACATGCCTGTATGACCTCCCTACAACGCCTGGGCATGCTCCTGATGAAGTGGCAGATGGTCTCCTGAGGGATCACCTCCCAGACCTGGACTAAAGCATCCGCCAACTCCTGGACAGTCTGTGGTGCAACGTGACGTTGGTGGATGGAGTGAGACATGATGTCCCAGATGTGCTCAATCAGGTCTGGGGAACGGGCGGGCCAGTCCATAGCTTCAATGCCTTCACATTGCAGGAACTGCTGACACACTCCAGCCACATGAGGTCTAACATTGTCCTGCATTAGGAGGAACCCAGGGCCAACCAGCATATGGTCTCACAAGGGGTCTGAGGATCTCATCTCGGTACCTAATGGCAGTCAGGCTACCTCTGGTGTGCACATGGAGGGCTGTGTGGCCCTCCAATGAAATGCCACCCCACACCATTACTGACCCACTGCCAAACCGGTCATGCTGAAGGATGTTGCAGGCAGCAGATCGCTCTCCACGGCGTCTCATGTTATGTCTGTCACGTGCTCAGTGTGAACCTGTTTTCATCTGTGAAGAGCACAAGGTGCCAGTGGCGAATTTGCCAATCCTGGTGTTCTCTGGCAAATGCCAAGCGTCCTGCACGGTGTTGGGCTGTAAGCACAACCCCCCATCTGTGGACGTCGGTCCCTCATACCATCCTCATGGAGTCGGTTTCTAACCGCTTGTGCAGACACATGCACATTTGTGGCCTGCTGGAGGTCATTTTGCAGGGCTCTGGCAGTGCTCCTCCTGTTCCTGCTTGCACAAAGGCGGAGGTAGCGGTCCTGCTGCTGGGTTGTTGCCCTCCTACGGCCTCCTCCACGTCTCCTGGTGTACTGGCCTGTCTCCTGGTAGCGCCTCCAGCCTCTGGACACTACGCTGACAGACATAGCAAACCTTCTTGCCACAGCTCGCATTGATGTGCCATCCTGGATGAGCTGCACTACCTGAGCCACTCGTGTGGGTTGTAGAGTCCGTCTCATGCTACCACGAGTGTGAAAGGACCACCAACATTCAAAAGTGACCAAAACATCATCCAGAAAGCATAGGTACTGAGAAGTGGTCTGTGGTCCCCACCTGCAGAACCACTCCTTTATAGGGGGGGGGGGGGGGGGGGGGGGGTCTTGCTAATTGCCTCTCATTTCTACCTGTTGTCTATTCCATTTGCACAACAGCAGGTTAAATTGATTCACAATCAGTGTTGCTTCCTAACTGAACAGGTTGGTTTCACAGAAGTGTGGTTGACTTGGAATTATATTGTGTTGTTTAAGGGTTCCCTTTATTTTTTTGAGCAGTGTATATTTGTAACCCCGTTTTGTCCCTTGTCTCAAGAATCACTGATTTGTAATTACACCTAAGCTGTAAGGTACTGGAAAATATTGAAAATAGAAATTGAAAGAAAATAGACATTGAAAGTGCCTGACTTTGACCAGGGAAAAGGTGTATGAAAGGTGTATACAAGCCAGGCTGCATCAGGTTATTGTAGCAGCCTGGCTGATTTGGTGTTTTGGTTAAAAAATTGGAAGTTGTGATATTACATGTGCTACTCAACTTTGGAATGTTTGGTTTAGAATGTTTGGTTGGGAAGATGGAATGTTTTGATTTCAATTTTGATGCTGAAAAGCTCAGAACTGATCGTATGAGATTTTGCTCTGTGACTTACAACCCTTACAAATCTTACAAATCTTACAAATAAGATCTGATTTACTTTCTATTTTTTGTAGATCTTTCTATCTTTCTATCCTTTCTATTTTTCACCTTGAGAATGAGTTTTTACCCCTGCAGAATTGACCAGCCAAGGCCTGGGCAGGAACAAAACAACTTCATAGACACACCAGGTTGTACCACTCATGGTGAGAAAAATACATTTCCATATACTGTACATAATTTTATACTTCTATGTAAGACAGTATATTTAGTTCTTATGAGTATGGATTTCCATAGGCTTATTCATAATAATAAAAAATTAAATATACACATTTATGTAGTAGGTTTCTAAGGTTCAGAAAAATAACATGTATATTTATTCTATTGATGACTGTCAAGCTCTTTATTTCATGTGTACAGGATAATATAATTAATGGAGCATGGGTTATTTCTTTGATTTCTTTGACTCAGCACAATTTTCATAAATCCCACCATGTTACATATATGTGTTAACATTGTCCATGTGGCCATGAATAAAGCAAATAAAAATAAACATTTTTAAAAAGAAACAGATTTCTAACATCACAAATTCTTAAGCATTCTCCCCACATTCTAATGACATCACATGGCACCATAGCCCTTCTTATAATTACTTGTTCATTGGGAAACACTTACAAGGCATTTGAGCCTCACTGTGAGGCGTGCTGGGGTTTCACTTTACCTGCTGTGGGATTTTCAGGTGTGTCCTACAACCCCCAAGAGCCAGTGATCCACGGCGGAAGTACGGCCGGACCCTCAAATGTCAGCCATGTTAGCATGCCTGTAGAAGGACCATCTATATGGGACATCCACCAGCCCACAGGTCCACTCCACACTGGTACTGTGTAACACTGAAGATTACATGCATATTCAACAAACCAAACAACCATGCATGATAAAGTAGAAAAAAAAACATTTATTTGTTTGTAAGGTCTGGCAGAGGTGCAGAACCATCAGCTTTCTGCACATGACCTGACCAGCAAAACATCAGTTTTATCAGAAAATGAGACATCACATAGTCTTCAACATTGTAATGAATTCACATGGCACTGTAGCCCTTCTTATAGACCTGATTATCTTAACAGTACACGCTCATGCATCCTCTGTGCCCTGGGTTGGTGTTTTGCATTTAGGCCCTGACATGGAGAGGCAGAGACACCTTGCTCAACCCCATGTTCAAGGCGAGGTTCTGAGGCAGATCCTCTTCTTTCATATAGACATTGATAAGATATTTTTACTAGGCACGCGTACTGTTTTTACAAACATTTGTGAATGGGTCACTCTCAGGAGCTCAGTGCTTTCCAGCGTGGAACTGTGACAATATGCCACCTGTGCAACAAATCCAGTCATGAAATTTCCTTGCTCCTAAACATTCGACAGTCAGCTGTATTATAAGGAAATGTGAATAACAACAACTCAGCCATGACTGCCAAGTGACCATGACTACATATTTGTATTATGAAACATGTGGACAGTATTTATTAGAAACAGGGGAAGACAAATGAACGAACCAGATGGACCAGAGGAAGACAAATGAATTTGAATGTATTTCATTTTCCATTCATTACTTTGCTGTGATATGTTTGGTGTAGAGTAGAGCACTTTAGAGTGGGCACCTTGACGACCCACATACAGTGTGGGTGTACTGTGACACTCGTTATCTGCTAGGTGGGTGTGTTTAGTCTAAGGTGATAATGCTTCGAATCATTGTTATACCAGCATAGTATAATACTGATAATACGGGTAATACTGATAATATGGATTACAGATGTCATTTTTCACTATTTTAGTACACCCCCAAACAATCTAAACAAAACATTGTCATGCTGCTTTGCTGGCTTCTGATATCTCATCTGGACTGCTGCCAAAGCATATATCTATTAATCTTTGTAATCTATGTAACATGGCTTATTTAAGTATTGGGTATCACCTGGCCAGTTTTAAACAATGCAGCAGCAGTCTGTGTGATATAAGGAGTTTGTGCTTTGTACCCACTTCTGTGGGCAAGGACAATGTGAGCTTACAAGCAAGACTAGACTTGAATGTTTTATTGCAGTCAGTTGATTGTGCCGGACCTCCGTGAAAAAATATTTTGTTTTCCACTCTTTTTTAGACACTCGGCACTCCGTGTCCACTTTTCTTTTCTTTTCTTTGCTCCTCTCATTTTTACCGAAGGGCAAAACGGCAGCAGGAAAGTTACACTCCAACGGAGGTCAATGTGTCTGGATTAATGCGCCATCTATTGGGGAGACGATGGTATTGCAGATGAAAGGGTAAAAAGGGGAAATGAATGACGTTCTTACTATCATTTAGACAGGTTTGGCAGGTTGGATTAAAAAGCCTAAGGGGCCGTAGTTTGCCCGTGTATGGCCTATACAAACTAAATTGTGTTGGGTAATTTCCACTTCCACTGAGCTAACACATCCTACCTTGCATGTATCTTGCGATCGGAATTACTACTACAAATAAGGATACACACACTATATTTGCTCATATATATAATTCTCAGATATAATTATCGGGTGTGTTAGTAATGAAAGGCGTGGGAGTTTAAAATAAACTCTAGCTTCCGAACAAAGGCCTTATTCAACAAAATTCCACACTAGAGCCAACGGATGGGACTATTAACTTTTTTTAATCCACCTCGCAAGTAGGAGCAATCCACAGAACACAACGCGAGCTGTAATCTCGCCACTCCACAAAACACAAACCCCCCAAATGTCAAAATAAAAGACCCCCAATATAAATGATGCATTAACACAAAATGGTCTCTAAAATTACAACTAAAATTGCTGTCTCTCAGTAGTTTGTGTTTTGATACTGCCTATGTATCCTATGGTTTTAAAGCAAGCATTGAAGGAGTGCCTACATTTACTCCCTCTGTGGTTTACTGGCGAGATTGGCATAGGCTTCTGCAGTCTAATGTCTAAACAAAGAAAGATGAAATTGTATTTACAGTGCATATAGTACATATACATTTTCTTCAAGCACACGAGTTACATTTTCTTCAAAGAAATGATTTAGAAATGATTGACGATGAGAAAGAGAGGATGCTCACATTTAAAATTATTATTGCAGAAAAACATGGGGAAACAGCAGTGATTAAGATTTCAACTAGCATTTCTGTTTCAATTAAATTTATTTGTATTTGATTATATTCTGTTTGAAATGTGGAATATGTTTTTTTTTTACTTGTATAATTCAGATGTGTCAACCATTGGTTAATGTTAAAATAATTCTAACGTTACTTAAAGGTTACATAAACATTGTGTTCTCTTCATTTTAGCTGAGCGCAAGGTGAGCAGAAGCTGCAAGTTGTCTGCAAAGCGAGGGCGAGAAGAGGAACCTCTGAGGCGGAGTAGGAAGAGGAAAGGGGATGCTCCTCAAGACTTGACACCCCACCCCATGGAGACGCGGGCAAAGAAGAAGAAGAGAGAGAAGAGAGAGGAGGAGTGCAAAGGTCTGTCTAGAATAGCACCCTCAACACTACCAGCATTTTACACCTGCTGAAATTTATTTTGACTGAATCTTATGTTGTACAATGATGTAACTTGTTTTTGTTTCATGTAGTGAGCTTCAATTCACGCTACACTGTGGGAGATCTCCTGGGCACAGGAGGATACGGCTCAGTGTATGCAGGAGTCCGCAAGGCTGATGGAAAACAGGTGAGCATCAGCACACAATACAAGAATGATTTTGGGACTTAATTTCTATTTTAGATTGTGATTAGAACTTTGAAAGGAGCTATTTTCCCTAGAGAGCCTTTGTTATTCACATGGCAATCAAGTGGTCAAATCTAATGTGCCTTGACCTTTTTCCACTTTTTGAACACAAAGATCCTGATTATACAATGTAATAAGCTTGACAATCTGTGGATGAGTATTTATCAGACTCCAGATTTATGAGTTACCTGAGAAGCTGTGGCTACCATCTGCAGGCCCTTAGATATATGTTAAATGTACTGACTGTTTTGTGTAAACAACTTCACTTGCTGTGTTTTTTATGTGACCAGATCGCCATTAAATTTGTGCCGAAGCATCACACAGAACGGTTCATCACTGTTGTAAGTTCAATATCTTTACTTATGTAATATTGCAACAATGTCTGGAACTTTTTAGATGGGTAAAACTGCAAAGGGACTATAAACGCAAAGCTGTTAATTTTCCATTCAGTGACTCCTCCCAACACGAATGGAAAACAGTTCACTTTTAGATTCAGGTTTCATCTAATGATTGGTACCAATCCAGATCCCTTTCATGTTAACCTGCTAACCATAATTCCACTATAAAACTTCAAACCCATACTAACCATGTGTTCCCTAATTTTAGCCCGGTGAAACTCGCAGTCTCCCCTTAGAGGTGGCTTTAATGGAGATGGTGTGCAAGCCACCTCGTTGTCAGCATATTGTGGAGCTGCTAGAATGGTTTGATTGCGACTGCTTCATCTTGATTCTGGAGCGACCCATCCCCTGCATGGACCTGTTTGATTTCTTGGACTTGCACCAATACCAACTACCTGAGCCACTGGCACGATTGATCATGCGTCAGGTGGTTCAGGCTGTCCTTCACTGCCGTGACCGTGGAGTTCTGCATAGAGACGTCAAGGAAGAAAACCTTCTGGTCAACACCGACACCCTTGACGTCAAGTTGATCGACTTTGGTTGTGGCGATCTGCTTAAGACCGAACCCTACAGGCGCTTTGAAGGTTATTCACCATAGGAATGAAATGTGCACCTCAAGTTAAAAAATGGGATCAAATTAGAGACTATTATAAACTTGTTATTTTGTTACTGATGATTCTCTCTCGTTGTCTTAGGCACCAAGGTATACCGCCCACCTGAATGGCTGATTGACAGGACGTATGAGGGCCGTCAAGCCACCATCTGGAGTCTGGGTGTGCTCCTCTACAGCATTATCTGTGGAGATGTGCCCTTTGAGAAGGAGGAGGACATTGTTGAGGCAGACCTCTGCTTCAAGGGAAACCCATCCAGAGGTGAAAAGGCAGAAGCATCTTCAAGATAACTAGAAATTCTAAATTGCAAAATGATAATTTATGTAATTATTTCATCTGGTAATGTAATACACAACCACAGATTGATAAAATGTACTAATGAAGAATGGAGAATTGGCAATACAACATTTTGTAACCGTCTTAAAATTATAAAAAAGACTTGTTCAGTCTTTTTAGTTTTTGTTAGTGATGAAGGTTTCTGTACAGTTCTGTCATTTAAAAACTTTGAATAAGCCATTAGAACAGTCAGATCAGAGGTTTCAGATGGTAACTGATTTTCTTTCTCAACTAATCCCGTTGCTACACACACAGACTGCCGCCATCTGCTAACATGGTGTCTGCAAAAGGACCCTGAAAAACGTCCTGTGCTCGAGGATGTTCTGGCACATCAGTGGTTTTCAGAAGGCCTTCAGAACTAAGTCAGGTTAGTAAATGGAACTGGGCATGAGACTAGAGGACAGCCACCAAATTACATAGTCTGGGCCACTGATATTGAGTAATAAGCAAGGTGCAATGTAATATTGGATGAGCTTATCAAGTTGTTGCTTATGGACCAGAAAAATCTGGGTCAGGCATAGTGTACTATATAACAATTGAATGCTCTAAGTCAGGCGTACTCAACTAAATTTGTCCGCGGGCCAATTTTGGCAGATACCTTTGACCTGAGGTCCGGGGGGGGGGGGGGTTGTGGTGTTTTGTTCGAAACGATATGTGGTAGAAACACCCCTCAAAACAGTGGAATGGACATTTACCTGACCAATTTTAATGTTGCTATGTGTTTCAGGTTTGAAAAGTGCTGGAATTTAGGTTAAAGTACTTTATAATGCTTGAAATTGTAACTACTTGGTTTCACAACAAATATGTCTGACTGAATAGTTCTCTTGTATTAGGTTAACAAATACGAGCCTCTTGTAATTCCAGGACGAAACATGAGAACGTGAAGACGTGAAGATTGGGCGTTTTTAAAATAAACAACCATTAAATAATGTGATAAAAAGCGAATTATTTCGAGTATATGTATAAATATTTAACTTAATTATGTTTAACATGCTGGGAAATATTGAAATGGACCTTGAAAGTGACGTACAAGTGCTTGAACTCCACCTTATAAAGGTGTATGAACCCTGAAAACGTGACTTTGTTCATTGCGCTGAAGCGCGGCGCGAAGTTACAAAATTCGAGAGGTGCACGACCTCGCGAACCGACAGCGCGCGAGGCACTCGCGCACACGCGGAGCCTCAGCGATTACGTTATTTTCGCCGCGCTGACCCTCGTACACTCGTGACGGGGGGCGCGAACGTAAGTTGTTGAGCGGGGTGGCAAACGTACACTCGTGACGGAGTGTTTTTTCAATAGCCCTGAAATAAATGTTACGGTTTTGTTTTGGTCCGTATCCAGTTAATCAGGAATGAGATTGGGTCCGGACAGGACTGCGTTCGGGTCCGGATCCGGACCGCGGTCCGCCAGTTGAGTACCCCTGCTCTAAGTGGTATATGCTTATATGTAGTACTTTATTAATCAAAAATGCAATTTAGGATTGTTCTATCTGTACTGTTCCTCTATTTATTCTGAGTTCTAAATGGGTTTTTTTTCCCTATTCCATAGATTCAGTTTTGAGGGCAGCAGACGGAGGCAGTAAAGGTGTACCAAACACACTAGCTCCCGTAATGATGCCTTGCTGGCTGTGTCAGGGCTGGCTTGGATGCCACACCTTCTACCTCCATAAGAGGCACCGAGTCAGTCCTAGTGCGTTCCCGTGTGAATGTTTCTCTCCACCTTACTCTCTTTCTCTTGTTCTCTCTCTCTAACTTTTACTTTTACTTATTCGAGTATCTACCTCCTGCGCCACTTCTGGCCCATCTCAAGTTTTCCTCCAGTCTTATCTCTTCCTGTCAGTTACTCTTTTATTTTGGGAAGGGTTTTGTTTTGTTGCGGCGTTCGCCTGTTGCCGGTCACTTCCCCTGGCGTCCTTGGTTTCATTTTACGTGTTGAGTTTCTTCCGCGTTCTTTTAGTTACCTTTGTTATTTTCCTCCCGTGTCTATACGGTTTAGTTTTGCCTTTTCACATGTTGAGTATTCCACGTTGTTTTCCATTCTACGGTTGTGCTTTATTTTTACGCGTTGAGTTTTCCACATCATTTTGAGTTTCGTTTTGCCACTGTGTGTATGCATAGTGGTTTTATGCTGTGCTTTCTGTTTGTTCGCGTGTGTTTTATTTCATACACACAGTCCCAGTGATAAGCATTCATCCTTATTGGTTTCTAACGGCATTTGGGTTCAATTCTCCCTTCATATACGGTGTGTACCGGTCTGTACATTACAGTGGCCGTGAAGTGCCAACCACAACGATACTTACTAAGCACAATTACAAATGACAAAAACACAATGTCATTAACAAAAACACAACGACATTAACTAAACACAATTACAAATAACAAAAACCCAATGACATTAACAAAATCACAACATTAACTAAGCACAATTACAAATTACAAAAACACAGCGACATTAACTAAGCCCAATTACAAATTACAAAAACACAACAACATTAACAAAAACACGACATTAACAAACCGGAAAAGGTAGGTCCCAGTGGGAAAGCCTGGGAAATCGTTGATTGAACAACGCCACCCAATAGCGGTAATAACACGGAAAGGCATTGGCATCTTACGTAAAGGTTACGCTGGCATATGTCATTAACATCGACATCTTACGTACAGATGTCAGTGGCATATGCCACTGTGATTCCCTGATCCGTACACTCTGCCCGATCCGTACCGAGCATGCGTGAGAAAATGTGCGCATGCGTGTTGCGATTGGCCCAGGGACGTATCGGGCAGATATTTTGCGCATGCAAACTTTGCGTTAACACTTTACGACACTACTGCTACATTTTACGACACCTTTGTAAACAGTTTAAAATAATAACAATAGTAATAATAATAATTAAATAATAATAGTAATATAAATAATAATAATATAAATTATTATAATTATTATAATTGTACCTGCGGATATATACATACAGTTAGGGCTAGAAATATTTGGACAGTGACACAATTTTCGAGTTGGGCTCTGCATGCCACCACATTGGATTTGAAATGAAACCTCTACAACAGAATTCAAGTGCAGATTGTAACGTTTAATTTGATGGGTTGAACAAAAATATCTGATAGAAAATGTAGGAATTGTACACATTTCTTTACAAACACTCCACATTTTAGGAGGTCAAAAGTAGTTGGACAAATAAACATAACCCAAACAAAAGATTTTTATTTTCAATATTTTGTTGCAAATCCTTTGGAGGCAATCACTGCCTTAAGTCTGGAACCCATGGACATCACCAAACGCTGGGTTTCCTCCTTCTTAATGCTTTGCCAGGCCTTTACAGCTGCAGCCTTCAGGTCTTGCTTGTTTGTGGGTCTTTCCGTCTTAAGTCTGGATTTGAGCAAGTGAAATGCATGCTCAATTGGGTTAAGATCTGGTGATTGACTTGGCCATTGCAGAATGTTCCACTTTTTTGCACTCATGAACTCCTGGGTAGCTTTGGCTGTATGCTTGGGGTCATTGTCCATCTGTACTATGAAGCGCCGTCCAATCAACTTTGCAGCATTTGGCTGAATCTGGGCTGAAAGTATATCCCGGTACACTTCAGAATTCATCCGGCTACTCTTGTCTGCTGTTATGTCATCAATAAACACAAGTGACCCAGTGCCATTGAAAGCCATGCATGCCCATGCCATCACGTTGCCTCCACCATGTTTTACAGAGGATGTGGTGTGCCTTGGATCATGTGCCGTTCCCTTTCTTCTCCAAACTTTTTTCTTCCCATCATTCTGGTACAGGTTGATCTTTGTCTCATCTGTCCATAGAATACTTTTCCAGAACTGAGCTGGCTTCTTGAGGTGTTTTTCGGCAAATTTAACTCTGGCCTGTCTATTTTTGGAATTGATGAATGGTTTGCATCTAGATGTGAACCCTTTGTATTTACTTTCATGGAGTCTTCTCTTTACTGTTGACTTAGAGACAGATACACCTACTTCCCTGAGAGTGTTCTGGACTTCAGTTGATGTTGTGAACGGGTTCTTCTTCACCAAAGAAAGTATGCGGCGATCATCCACCACTGTTGTCATCCGTGGACGCCCAGGGCTTTTTGAGTTCCCAAGCTCACCAGTCAATTCCTTTTTTCTCAGAATGTACCTGACTGTTGATTTTGCTACTCCAAGCATGTCTGCTGTCTCTCTGATGGATTCTTTCTTTTTTTTCAGCCTCAGGATGTTCTGCTTCACCTCAATTGAGAGTTCCTTTGACCGCATGTTGTCTGGTCACAGCAACAGCTTCCGAATGCAAAACCACACACCTGGAATCAACCCAGACCTTTTAACTACTTCATTGATTACAGGTTAACGAGGGAGACGCCTTCAGAGTTAATTGCAGCCCTTAGAGTCCATTGTCCAATTACTTTTGGTCCCTTGAAAAAGAGGAGGCTATGCATTACAGAGCTATGATTCCTAAACCCTTTCTCCGATTTGGATGTGGAAACTCTCATATTGCAGCTGGGTGTGTGCACTTTCAGCCCATATTATATATATAATTGTATTTCTGAACGTGTTTTTGTAAACAGCTAAAATAAGAAAACTTGTGTCACTGTCCAAATATTTCTGGCCCTAACTGTACATACACATACATTTTATATATATAGTAGGGGTCTCAAAATCATCGTACCTGGGGGCCGCTGGAGGTAGAGTCTGGGTGAGGCTGGGCCGCATCAAATATTCCACAATAAAAGAACAATCCAATCTTCTCTAACTTAACTAACAATAATAACAATTCAGAACATGAACAGTTCTTCAGAACATTGGCTCCTCTTTCTTCCTCCTACTCCTTGCTACCAGAGACCTGGCAGCACTTCATCTTACACAGCTGAGCCACATCTGGCTTGAGGGAAGAAGCAACTGAGACCCTCAGTATGGCTTGAAGATGCTCATCAGTAAGTTTGGACCGGAACTTTGACTTATTAAAGTTCATGGTGGAGAAGAGCTTTCCACAGAGATAGGTACTTCCAAAAAGGCACATGGTCCGCTTGAACATCTTGGAAAGCTCAGGGAAGGTGGGGGGGCAATTCTCTCAAAAATTGTCCAAGGTTCTCTGCTTTTCCACTCACCTCCCTGAACTTGGCTTTGAGTTCAGAATTGCACTGCAGGTCAATTAGCTCCATTTGAAGCTCAGGAGGAGCATCTTTCACATCGAAGGAGAAGGGATCAGAATTCTTCCTGGAGCTTTACAATGGCATCAGCATACTTCTCACCACTGAATGGTGTGCCTGAATCCATGAGTGCCTTGCATGCTGGGAAATGGCAGAGGTTTGTCTGAGAAAGCTGGGCTTTTCACAACCCAAGTTTTGTGGAGAATGCTCTGATGTTGTCATAGGCAGCACTCACAAGCTGCCCCTGGCCTTGTAACTTCTTGTTCAGTACATTCAGCTCCGGTGTGATGTCAACCAGAAAAGCTAAGTCCATGATCAACTTGGGATCACTAAGTACAGGAACAGCCATCCCATCCTTCTCCATGAAGGCTTTCACTTCTGCTCTCAACTCAAAAAACCTCTTCAAGACGTTTCCCCTGCTAAGCCAGCGTATCTCTGTGAATTAGAGCACATCCTCATATGATGAGTCTATTTCCCCCAAAACGGAACTGACGGTGCTTCAAGCCCCTGGTTCTGATATGGTTGATGCATTTCACAACATCAAACATCACACTGTCAAACTTCAGGCATTTGCTGCAAAGGGCCGGCTGATGGATAATGCAATGGAGAGCAATAGCCTCTTCCACACCTTCTTCCTCCAGTTTTCTTTGAACAAGTCCCACGAGTCCATTCTTCCTCCCTGTCGTTGATGGTGCTCTGTCGGTTGTTATTCCAGCAAAACTCTTCCATAGCAAGCCAGCATCCACAATGGCATCTTCCAAAATATCTCCTGAGCAGTGGTCTGGCCATGCATTGGAATCACTGTGAGCAACTCCTCCATTACTTCAAAACAACCGTCAACACCACGGACATAAATTGCGAGCTGCGCAGTGTCAGTGACGTCTGTGCTCTCATCAAGAGCAACAGAGTATGCATGGAAATGTTTAGCTTTCTCACGCAGTTGATCGTAAATGTTACCTGACAGGTCAGAAATGCGCTCTGCCACTGTGTTGGCTGAAAGGCTGATGTTACTAAACTGCCCCCTTCTTTTCTGGACAGACTACTTGCTGCATTTAACATGCACTTTTTGATGAACTCGCCATCTTTGAATGGCTTTCCAGCCTTAGCAATCACCTCACTCATCACGCAGCTAACTTCGACAGCAGCATCACTTTCTTTGCTTGCCTTCTTGAAAAAATCTTGCTACCGCAGTAGACATGTTTTAAGCTTGGCGGCACAGCACTTTCTCTCTTCTCCCTGATATTTTGCATATTCCTCAGCATGTTTAGTTGTGTAATGACGTCTGATATTGTACTCCTTGTGCACAGCAACTTTATCTGAGCATATAAGACATGTCGGGATGCCCCTGAGCTCTACGAAAAAGTAGTCTATCTCCCACTTCTCAAGATATTGTCTGTGCTCATGGCTAACCTTTCTGTTCACAGCAGGTTTTGAGAAAGACATGACATGAGCCGTAGAACAAGGCTCTTACTTAAACCTGGAGCCATAGAGGCAATAAAGTAAATTAAGTTTTACTTCAGTAAATATTATTTTATCTTAACCTAAATATAGTTAGTTCTGTAGGCCTCATCTCCAAAACCATCAGGCAGTAAAGAGTCTAGAAAAATGATCTCTTTCTCTGCTACCAGTAAAACCTGCATTGGGCATATTTAAAAATGACCAGATAGGCAACTTATTATTTTGTTCTATCAGAATCAGAAAAGAATCTCTAAATATCTATCTTAATAGTTGTAACTCAACGCATAGCAAAAAGTGATATGCCTGATCCTTTTGCCTATTCCATGCAGGAAACAAAATAGCATCCTTGGAGCACTGACTGTCCTGGTATTGTAGAGAAATACATATAAAAAGATTACTTCGTTTTTGTACAAAATTATGGGCATTCATGAGTGTGACTTATATAAGTGCCTTATAACAATATTACCGGTAAGCTTGACAGTGGGTCCACATCTGATGTCTTCCACGTGGGAATGACATACATGTCCACAATGTGAACATCTTTGCCCTATTTAAGAATAATTAGGAACTCTATAAAAATACCCATACAAAAAAAGGACATTAAACCCACAAAACAATAATTTGACTCTTGATTACATGTCTTCGAGCAGCAGTGATGAGCTTAAAACATGCATTCTCAATCTATAAAAACAAAACGGAGTAAAATGCAAACAAAATCAATTTAGTTAGATTTTTCTTAGAGTAAACATTCTGCAACATATATAATATATACAGTAGATTCCATGCATCGGTTTAATCCGAGACTCCAGAAGTCCTCACGTGTTAGACAGACATCACCATCTTTAATGATAAGCTCTGTTTCTGGACGGCTAGTGTCCAAAATGTATTTCAGCTGAAATTAATAATAATAATCAGTTACTTAATTTAGAGTGTGAGAGACAGTGCTTGACAGTGTAAGAGTGAGAGTTAAATAATGTGAGGAAGCGAAGTTCACATGACGAGTTTAGATGAAACTGTTTTTCTTCAATAGGACCCAAGTATTTTTCCCATTTCTCCACAGAGAAAGCATATAAATGCTCATAATTTTTAGGTGTCCAGTATTCATGGTCCTGATGCGACATGAAACTGGTTGGTCCATAGTCTGACAAGAGAAATTAGGAATATTATTAAGAGTAGAAATTTCCCAATATACAATAATCTTGAACACCAATGACGACAAAACTTTTCAATTGGTAGAAAGGCCTAAGACGTGAGACATTAATGCAGCAACGAGTCCCTTAGTCTTTCACCACAGTTGTCACACCTTTAGCAGTGATGGTATCTACAGAAAAAGGCCCTTGATGCCGGTCTGCAAGGGAGTCTTTTCTGTGTTTTTTATTAGGGTTTTGGAATATCAACACCTCATCACCTGCACTCGAAACTGCACGTTTAACATTGCGAGCTGCAAATATGTTCTCGTTCAGCTGTGTAAATATCAAAGTAAAAATGTAAATGTAAAATGTGATATGGTAAATATGATAATATAAAAGTTAAGTTATACTGAATATTAACCTCATTAACAAACTCTCTTCCCTGGTCAGTAATAATTTTCTTGACCATGCCGAACAAGTACAGCTTCTTAATGATTGCAGCTGACACTTCACTTGTGATCTTAGATTGCAGAGGCTCAGCAACAACCCATTTTGTATACAAGTCCGTCATAGTCACATATTTGTTGTATGTACATATACATACATTATATATAAAATGTAAATAAAAATGTAATTGTGCCATATTTTGTCAATTGTGATTTTTCACCGCAATCGAAATTTGTCCTCTGCATTTTACCCATCTGTGCAGTTAGAACACACACACACACACTAGTTATTACTAGGGGGCTGTGGATCACATGTGCCCAGAGCAGTGAGCAGCCCTAGTCCGGGGAGCAGTTGGGGTTAGGTGCCTTGCTCAAGGGCACCTCAGTCATGGCCTCAGGTCTGTAAATCGAACCCACGACCCTCCGGTCACAAGACCAGTTCCCTACCACCAGGCCATGACTGCCCTGTATATACATAATAATAAAATATATATATATATATAAATATTATACACGCACACACACACACACACACACACGCACACACACACACACACACACATATATATATATATATATATATATATATATATATATATATATATATATATATATATATATATATATATATATATATATATATATATAATGAGACTGTGGTTTCCTATTTGTCTGAATTTTCCCATGATGCCAAAAAAATTCTACTACCACCCAAGAGTGGGTAGTCTTTGTTTATCCCCCGGTGCAAATGTAGACAGATTCTGCTGTACCATTTTTCAAAAATCCACATTGAAGTCTTAATATGTTCTTAGGGCTTGGAGATAAATTTATCAGAAATTGGTTATCAGTTTCTCAGAAATCTCCCATAATTCCAAAAGACTGCTGCATGAGAGTATGAACCCTTAACTATCATCACAGTAAGTTTGCACAGATTGCACTGTACCATTTCCTCATAAATCTATTTTAGGTTCATAATGCATTTAGGCGAATTAAAGCACTCATGTCAAATAGGCTGAATTAGGACATCAATTTATCAGAAATCATCCACTATAGTTTGTGACCCTCTCTTTAATTTCCCTAATCAACTATGTGCATAAGACAATCAATTTGTAAAAATTAAAAATCAGGTTACTCAAATGATAATTTTTGCTTGCTGTGGAACTTTGATCATGATTACAATGACAAAGAACTCTAGAAGCTTCTCTGGCCTCATATACCCATGATGCCTTGCAGAGATATGCCAGAGAAAGGCTCTAGATAGAACATGCTGATGTAGGTTCACCAGCAAAAGACCAACTGGCCACATATCTGCATATTCCCACTGAGGCCAACTCTGATATGGGCAGAAATGTATTTAAATGGTTAAATACATGAGTACATGCCACACTGTGTACAGTGGAAAAGAAGAGGAAATTGCAGGCAAAACTAGCATCCACTTCTAAAACATGCCGTTTCAGACTTGAGGTAAGAAGTTTCAAGGAATACGTCACCTATAAACACAAAAAACAAAACATCAACTAACTAGTCAGGAGCAGCCAGCATAATTTCAGCCAGCTCTGATTTCATTATTTCTAGGTGGAGGACTCCTACAATGTTCCTTGCCAAATGCTGGATGTGTTCAAAACATTCTTTCAGAGGACATACTGTAAACCCAAAGAATCATGGATAAAATAAGACCACCGTAGCTGCACCTCTCCAGGTGACCAGTAAGCTGTTGAGAACCTGACAAAAGAAGCTTCTGCAGGTCATTTCCTAGACATTGACCTACAATCTCATAAGCACGAAACCTGCTGGCACCCAAATGGGGCGTGTGATGGAGCTACCCTTCACCACAATGTACACAACATAAGTATTGACATTGATTTCATTATGTAAGTTAATAACTAAATGAAGACACATAGGATGCAATTTACTTTTTATTGAGTAATATTAATCAGCTTACCAAGGGAGAACCTGCACAGAAAAAAGGAAAGGTTATATAATGTATGTAATGAAAAATGTTCATTTTATTTGAGCAATACCGGTGACTGGTATGCAGAGAAAGGCAGCCATGTTGTTTTGTTGAGAAAACAGATTGGGTTCTGTAGAGTCAGGGTTGCCAGGTCCTACAAAAATATCCTACACAAATTCAGTGTAAAACCCGCCCTTCAGTCAATAACTTTAGGGTTTGGGCTAGTTTAGGCTTCTGAAGGGCCTAAACTAAAATTGACTATTATATCGGGATCGATTCTTAGTTTTGATTTGTAACTCCTGCCCAAAAAACTGCACCCAGCAACCCCAGAATTTTTACCTGCGGCTGGATTTTCAAACCAGCCCAATTTGGCGTGAAAACTGCGAACCTGGCAACTATGTGTAGAGTGCTTTTATGGGTTGGGTTTTACCACCAAAAATCCAGGAAGTGACATCACACCACTTCCTGTGTAGCACTATAAAAGGCCTGATGAGAATTGTTTGAGCAGGTTTTTGGTGGGAGAGTATGTAATGCTGAAAGTAAGAAATGATCTTGATGCTTGAACTGTGCAGTGTGACAATTGATGTGAGGAACTTGTGAACTATCACATTTTGGGTTTTTTATGTCTTGGTTTTTTTCTGTAAATAGTTTTCTTGCCTCTACATGGGGATTAAATAAACACATGCTACTTCTTGACACCCTGCCTGAACCAGACCCTGTGCCTTGTCTGCCGGTCACTCACAGGGCGAACAGATCAAGGCCATGCAGAAGTGTCAGAATGTTATGTTTCTGTGCGGGATGCAGGATTTGATGTGTTAAACCATGAGTGGTAACAGAGGGTGGTCTTTCCCTGGAGGTCATACATAGGCATAGTGGGGGAAGTGTGACTCAAGGAGTCCCCATTGAAATGGGCTAAAACTGACCGTTTGTGTTTTGGTTTATCTGTGTATTTGCCAGGCTTGCTTGGACTCATTTTGCAGCATGTTGTGTAGTGGGAAAGACTACGTCTTCAGTTCAGAAAGAAGGTAGAGACACAGAGGTGGGGGTCCTGTGTGTAAATGTACTATGTTGGTTATATCATCAAACAAATTCCCACAGATTAACCTGTTGTTGATAACTGCGGTTCCTTTGATATGCGCTGGGTGTTAAAGGAAGAGGAGTTTGGTGTAGGGTCTCTTCTGTTTTCCTCTCTTCCCCTCTGCTTTCTTGCACATTGAGACACCCTGCACTGGTCTGTATAACTGTTTCCATGAGAATAACTACCTTTTCATACATTGATTTAGAATAGTACTGTTTGATAATAAATTAATCTAGTTGTTAATAGATAAATCTAGTTAATTGCTTAACCAACTTTTCTTAGTTATATCCATAGCAGGCCAGATTAACTCCTAATAAGTATCAGATAAAGGTAAATGTATAATAACACCTATTCCCTATAAAATACTTAATCTGTTGCATACGTTTTATATGCCAACCCCTTAGTAACTGTAGCTGTATAGTAAACCTCTGACAAAGCAGGCTACTGTTTATAGCAAGGAACTTTGTGAAGTTGGTTAGTTATATCCCGTAACCTACAGTGAGCTATTGGATAAGTGAGTTCCCTTAACCTTTATTTAAACCTTAACCAAAACTATTACATATTATGCACATTAGTCCTTCATCTGCACCTATTTCCATCTTTAGTTGTAGGTAAGCAGGGTTGAGGAGTTAAGCATCAAAACAAAAACCCATACAGCCAACCAAGATGAGCTCTGTTCAGGCAGAAGACTCAGATGCAGTAGTAGAGATGGTGTACAGGAACCCAACCCTTTCTCCAAGACACAGCACACGCCCCCTACTGGCCTCCATAGGACCAGGACAGAGGAGAGCAGGATGAAAAGTGGAACAGTCACGTACAATCCTGCAGATACAATCCTGTCTTCACCAACGTGTTTACCCACCACTCAAGCTTGGTTGGTTCTTCCTTCAGGGTGCAGATGTCTGGCTAAACAACAATGAGGGAAAATGAAACATGATTAAAAAATGCAAAGAATCCACGTGTGCCGGTCATTCACCACTTTTCTTGAAGGATTTCAGTGTGGATCTGCAAACCCTTGTGTATCAGCAGGGTCTCAGAGGAAGAGGCATGATGGGCAGGAAGACGGCTCCTCCCCCTTGTCGAAGGTCTGCCCGCGGCGTTGCAGAATGGCAGCTTCAGGTTCAGTTCCATCTTTACTAGAGGAACCCCTTCCTGCACGTGTCCCACTTGAACAGCTCCTTGCTGCTGAGTGTGTGTTCCTTTATGTGCTTGTGCAGGCAGGCTGTCTGTTTGGTTGTATCATGAGCATTTGGGGGAATTTCCACTACACTCAAATATAACCGAATCTTGTATGTTTATTATGTATGGTGTATTCTTAATTTAGCTGTGACTGTAGTTAGTAGACTACTGTAAAATCTTTATTATCATTGTGCAATATTGTGTGCTGATGGTGATATTGTGCAATGAACCCAAGTGTTGGTTGGCTTTTCCTGCTCCCTGTAACAGGTGATGCCTGAAACTTTACAATGTTATTCATGTCCCAGCTTGTGCTTTGAACCAGCTACTTCATCAAGGTGGGGCTTTACATCTGATAGTGTCAGAGGTATTTTGTGTGTGTGTGTTTTTAACATGTTGTCTTCTCACTCACTCAGGTGCAGGTTTAAAAATGCTGGAAACACTGTCTCTCTGCCGTGCTACAGGCAATCATGCTCGACTGACTGACTTTCAGCAAAACGAAACCTAACTCAAATCCGACCACAAGGGGGTAGTAAATCAACAAAATATAATCACAGGCCTTTCTTATGAACATTTCTCAGTATCGCAGTACATGTACTCTGCCTCCAACCTGGCTTGAAACCCCTGTTCTCAGTGTCCACCTTACGTTTAGCCATTTTTGAGGAGGGGGATAGCTGAACGTTGATGTCTGCTTTGACTGCTGATTTAGGTTTATACTTTCGCGAGTGACCATAGTGCGCGACTCCGAATTTTAATGTTGCTTTGTGTTGCAGGTTTGAAAAGTGCTGGAATTTAGGCTAAAGTACTTGAAAATGCTTGAAATTGTAACTACTTCGTTTCACAACAAATTGCTGTATTACGTTACGTTAACAAATACGAGCCTCTTGTAATTCCAGGACGAAACATGAGAGATCATGAAGACGTTAAGATTGAGCGTTTTGAAAATAAAAAACAACCATTAAATAATGTGATAAAAAGCAAATTATTTCGAACCATTTCGAGTATATGTATAAATATTTAACTTAATTAAGTTTAACGTGCTGGGAAATATTGAAATGGACCTTTAAAGTGACGTACAAGTGCTTTAATTCCACCTTATAAAGGTGTATGAACCCTGCAAACATGACTTTGTTCATTGCGTTGAGGCGTGGCGCGCGCAAAGTTACAAAATTTGAGATGTGCACGACCTCGAGAATCGACAGCACGCGAGACCCTCGCGCACAGGCAGAGCCACTGCGATTACGTCATTTTCGCCGCGCGGACCCTCGCGGGCCTTGACTTTGACATATGTGTATTAGATGAACTGAATCATTAGAATCAGTTCACTAAATAGATTCCTTCAAAAGATTCGTTCACCGAATCGTTAAGTGCTTGGCAGGACTCCGACACACCTGGGTCACTCCACTATAATGGTTCAAATTGGACTTTGACATTTTCAAATTTTTTGCTTAAATGTATAATTTCTCTGTATACATCACAGCATTAAGGATATTTTTACCAATCAGAAAATCATATTTCCTCATCTCAGGCATTAGCTCTTTATTATTATTGGTCATTTTTTCAAGATCTGGGCAATGTTTTTCTTCAACCCCATTACGTACACAGTGGAAGCTCTCTGAATATGATCATAAAATGCATTTCTGAAGAAATAAATATTTTCATATTCATCAGATATCCTCAACACTAATTCAATAACTGTGAATACAAAAATGATATAGAATCTCACTTTTTTGCAATACTAAAGTCTGAAATGTCCCTTTTCATGAAAGCGCTCTTGTCATTTTTCATTAAAAGTGTGGTTCAACTAAAGAATCTTCACAAAAATCAATAAGCTTATAATAACTCAACATTTTAGACAGAAGTCAACAAACATTAAATTACTTTTCAATGCATTTTTTTAAAATTATGTATTAAAATGTAGGTGTGACAGGGTTGAGACTAGGGTAACGGGGTTGAAGATGGTAATGGGGTTGAAAGGACAAACAGGGCTTAGAGGACAGGATGCTGGAAATTCTGTCAGTCATCATTTCAGTCATCTTCACTTGGACCTGGCATGGAGTTGGGTTTAGGGGGATACTGCCCCTACTATACCTCAGTGAGAAGGTGAGCTCCTATCTTTGCATGTAGAAGAGCAGGTAGGCTGTTCTTGCCCTGCGCTTATGGATTGCTGGCTCATTCATTTTTGAAACCTTTGAATCATTGAATGTTAACCAGCTTTCTCCTTTCTCCTCAGCTACGTCACTGATGTAGTGCCTTGTCAGGGTAGCAAGATGTCATTAGTCACTTTAGTTTCTACTGCATGTTTGTGGATAATGTCAGACTGCTCACCACTGAAAAATTTGCAACAGGGCAGATGTAAGAGAAGGAGGAAACCCTGAGTGTCTCTCCCTCCTTTTTCAGCTGAAGCAAACACATCATCAGGAACTCATGGGCATCCTGTGGAAGACAGTACATCAGAAGAGCATTGCTCCTGGACTTCAGCAGCAACAGAGTGAGAAAATAAAGAAGGTTGTGTGCAGTTCCTGCAGACTACTGCATGTGGTTCTGATGTGTTCTGAATGGCTCAGAGGTTGTTTAACTGAACATGTTCGTAGTCCTCTCCAAACGCAGGGCATCTGACTGAAATACAGGCATTCAGGGCTCTCAGGAGCTTCTTCTGTGAAGAGCTACGACTAGTGAGCCTGCCTTGCTGCAAATCTGCAAAACATCTACGCACGGTAACAGGGAGACCAATGTGGTTTATTTCTCTCTGCATCACAACACCTCCCTAAGCACTCATATTTGAACAGTTCAGTTAGACACGTGAATCCTCTGTTCCTGATCTGGTACCTGAGCATCTGGCAGCTGGATGTCCGCTTAGCAATCGACCCCCCACCCCCCCCTCAACAACTTTCGTTCCATTGATGTGTATCAATCTGGTAGCCCTCCGCTATAATTGGTATTCAAGAAGTAGCTCCCAGTTTCAAAAATGTTGGTGACCCCTGCAGTAGACACTGCAGGATTCAAGATACCATTGAGTCAGACTACTACTAAACTACAGGAGTCCATGTCATTATCTAGTGTTTTTGTAAGTTAGACATTTGCCAAGAAGCACAAATAACCATCGACAGACATACCATTTAAAGAACAACCTCAAGTGGTATCAGCTGAGTTAGTGCTCTGGTAAGAACTCAACAAACAGGTGGGTCTTCAGTCTACGCTTGAAGATAGCAATAGACTCTGCAGTCCTAGCAGCTTATGGAATATTGTTCCACCATCTTGGAGCCAGGACGGAGAATAGTCTGGAGCTTTGTCTTCCATGAGACTTTAAGCATGGAGTTTCAAGTCGAGCCATCTTGAGTTTCTGAGTATTCGCTGTACGGATCGGCTTTTGACCATGGACATCATGTAGGGAGGGGCCAGTCCATTTTTGGCTTTGTAAGCAAGCATCAAGGTTTTATATCTGATGCGTGCCGCTACTGGAAGCCAGTGAAGAGAGCGTAGCAGAGGAGTCACATGTGAGAACTTGGGGAGATTGAAGACCAGTCGTGCTGCAGCATTCTGAATTAGTTGTAGAGGTCTGATGAGGGTGACAGGAGCACTGATAATCAGCTGCTGATAACCAAAAATCCCATAACGGTCGAATCTGAAATCCTGATGGTTGTCCACGGTGATGATGAATAGTCCACGGATGGTGATTCTTTCTGGCTTTCCTCACAGTTCCTTGCACACTGACAATGGTGATTGTTCTAATAATCCCGACGATCAGTTCTTGATGTTGTTAAGTCCTCTGGTCTTGATACTTATAGTCAAGACTCTTCGTTACTTTGATGCAGGCCACGGCACTAGCGCTGGCAAAGTGGTGAAGGGTAAGCTACAACTACAAAGAAAAGATTAGGTTGAAGGGACGTTGACAGTAGCATGTCCATTCTTACTGAAATTGTGAACCTGTTCCCATGACTCACCTCTGCATCTATCCAGTAGAATTGTTGAGCACCCACCAGTGCTCACTCTGCCACCCACTGTAGATGGACTTGTGCTGAAGCTTCACCTCCACCACCTGCATTTTATGGGTTTTGCATCGTCAATGTAGCAAAAAACTCATTTTGGTCTGGGGGCCGAATACAACTTAATCGGACCTCAAGGGGGCCAGACCAGTAAACTCATTACAAAAAATTACATGGAACTAATAATAATCAATCAATCAATCATCAGTTATTCATATACAGTGTTGCAAATAACAATAATTATTTATAATATAATTATTATTACAATAATAAGAATGCATTATTTTTAACAGCGTTAGGTAATGGCGTCATTTTGTCAGTAAAGGGATAATATAATTAATTACTTTTCCTGTCGTTACAACGCCGTTGACGTTACTGGTCATTAAAAGCGGTGCGTTACTATATATTGATATACTAACAGTAATGCGAGCGGACCGCTGCCCAGGCTAGTGAGGAGTAACAGATCTCGATAGGTCACAAGTTCTCGGTGTAACACCTGTTTATCTTAACAAGTCAGTAAGCGATTGGCTAAGGCAGCGTTATGGTAGCCAATCAGAGCCAGTGTTTTTACACGCGTGCCGAAGCACTCCAGTGACACGACACAAACGGAGAAGAGACAGAAATGGCGAGTCAGAAGTAAGCTGAAGAAAAATTTGCATATTCAAGTTGGCGATATAAACATTATTTAAGAAAATACTTGAAGTTCCTGAATGTCTACCAGACTGGGTATTTGATTTATTTAATTAAGAATAGAGGTTTAATTGTTAAGTTTACTTCTGTTGTGAACAAACCAGTTCTCAGGTTGAGAGAATTTAATTTAATTTGATAGATGTAAATGCACTTTATATAGTGTAACTGTTTACTTTTGTTTCTTTTTTTCCAAAGTTTTGGGATTATAAAGGATTTTATCCTGCACTGGTATGTTGATGTGCAATAAATGTCAAAATTTAAACACCTTTATGATCTACTCATTTCAACTGACTGTGATACTGCTTTTTCAAAAAATCCTTATTCATTGGCATATAACTTTTGTACTGTAATGCAAATAGTTACTTTCCCTGGTAACGAGTTACTTTTATTATAGAGTAATTCAGTTACTAACTCAGTTACTTTTTTGAACAAGTAGTGAGTAACTATAATTACTTTTTTAAAGTAATGTTCCCAACACTGCTCATACCTGAATACATTTAGACTTACTTATGGGGTATTTAGAAAATGATTCCTAAAGGCATCTTTACTTATTTTTACTCTTATTTGTGTTTTTCAGCAATCAGAATTTTCTGTGACGTATAAGGGTGTCTCCATCGATTCAGGTGGCCTTTTCAGGTCACATGAGTCTAATCACACCCAGACCCTGGAGACACCGGACCCTGCTGTTTTCTCCACCAGACCAGACCCACCAAGAGGACCCCCTCCACGCCCACCTCCAGGCTTTTAATCACCTACACAGCATTTTAATAGATTCTTATACAAAGTTCTAATCTCACTATGTATCATGCTTTTTACTTTTCCACATAAAAACAAAATGTTTTGAACTATGTTTGGTCTTTGTGCAGATGCCTTTTGGGGGGGGGGGGGGAATGGGGGGGGGGGGGTGGATGCGGCCTCACAACAATGTATACACTGAAAAGGCCAGGGTTTTCCCCGAAAACATGACTTAACTCCAACGATAGACTTCACCCATTGTTTTTTAATTTGTGCAGCACACACATGAACATAGTCCCTTAAACTGGATAAAACATTGGTAAAACTGTGCAGTAAAAGCTTAGCGGCATGTCTGGCCACACTCGCTGCCACCGTGAAGTTCTCCCTTGAAAGATCCTATGCTCGGCATTTAAATGAGTAGCCCCGGCCCCAACTTTGTTAGACTCTACCACCTACGTTGGAGCAGGACTACATACGTCGCCATTGAAACATGTACAACATACACAAACATAACTGTATGCTATTGTTTGCTAAACATCACATTCAGCATTACAACTTTTCCTGTCCTCCTCCTACAGGTTCAGTAGGACCTGCCTCCCCCCCTTCTGCCGATGACCGTGGGCTCTACCGGCCAGCACCAGGGAAGCCCTGGAAGACGGCCCTCCTCCCCTGAGGACGAAGGACCTCTAGTGAGTTATTCCTCTTATATATACACATACACAATCCAGGTGATGGGTCAGGTCTCTGACCCCATCAAAGTCTTTATTTTGCTTTTCTGTCTCTTTCTTCCTCTCCATCATGTAGGTCTCCAGTGCTTCTTCCTGGAGTAGAGACCACAGACAGCTGTGCAACCTGATCTTCACCCAGACTTCCAGGAGAAGAGGAGTAATGCAATTTGTGGACCAGGACACAATGCATATTGCCTTCTGTCATGCAGGTATCACAATGAAGCAGTCTGGTTCTCTTTTTTTTCTTCATTTTAATTGAATAACACATTTTCTACTTCCAGCAATGTCACCCAAGTAGGTGTTTTCCCCTCATTTTCTGCAGATCTTGGAGAAAGCCGTTGCCAATCTGGAACGCATCTGTGACGGGCAGGTGTGAGCAACAAAAAGGAAGCGATCACGCCAAGTCTCAGGGAAAAAGGGTGGTTTAATATAAAGTGTGCAAAACCTAAAACCCGTGCAATAGATCCAAATTAAGGATATAATGACCAGCGGTCAACTGGTACAAAGACAAGACATATATAGGCAAACAAACGACCCTCAGGTGAGACGGATCACGGGCTCCGCCCACCTGAGGGACACACATGACGTCACCAGACAATAACAACAACAGCCGCTGTGGACAGACGGCCGGTAGGGGGCCGCCTCACCGTGACAGCATCGACTTTCTCCTGAGCTTAGGGATGGTGTTGTCAGAGGTGGATGGTGCTTCAGCACTGGTAGACTGGAAACCTGCAAAGTCAAAGCAAATAGACGGCGTGAGAGGGATGCTGTGTGTAGTCTTCCATGCTGTTGTCATTATTGTTGTTCATGCCCTATTAGTTGTGCAGCAGGAAAGACTACTAAACCATGGAAGACTACTAAACCATGGAAGACTCGGTTCTTTATAAATAATACTGTCATGAATTAAACTTCATGAAATACTAAAATGCGTACCATCTGGAATATGTTTGTCCACCACCTGGTCCTCCGTGTGAACATGCACTTAGTTTGTGCGTTTCTTTAAAAAGAGCAGACAATTTGATATTAAAAAATCATTCAAAATATGATTGACGGTAGCATAAATGTATGGTTGAAAATCATTCAGAAGAGCAGAGTCTAAAGCTAATGGTGTGACTGGGAATAAATACATTTTAAAAACAGATACCTTGAATCTCCGCTTCAGAAATCTTGGAAACCTGAACCACCAAGATTTCTTCTCCAGCCCCACGTCCACTGTCTGTGCTGCACTCTGCAGAGCGGAGCCTGTATGGTCCTGTTCTGTCCGAGAGATGGTGATGCCAGCGACATCACCGAACAGAGTGAGGGCAATCAGAGCTGACAGCTCAGAGCAGCATCTCTGTAGTGACAGCTTCACTTCCACGTCAGCCTCCGTCACAGATGCGCTTCTAGAACCGTAGTGATCAGTGTCAGGCTTGGTCCAGGATGTCAACCCAAGGCGTTCTTGGAGAAAAGTTTCTGAAGCAGTCTTCACAAATCTCCTCACGATGCCCGACTGGAGTGCCTCCTCAGAAAGGTCAGACAGCACTGACCGAGTCTCCCTGCAGCTCATTTGTGCCTTTACTCGGTCCAGAGCCGCAATCCTTTCCAGCATCAGGTTCCTCACTATAGGGATGAGGTCCTGAGCAACCACCTCCTTCACTGCCACTTTGACCCATGCTGAGATTTTTTCCAGCACTTCAATCAAATCCTCCATTTTCATCTAGTTAGGTTAAAGGAAAGTGTAAAAAGTTCATCAGTATCCAAAAGCTTAATGATTTTTAATTATTACTTTTTTTAACCTTAAGCTGATTATTTCTTTAAGAAGTAAAATGCTAATGTAAAGAACATCTACTGTTGTGAAGGTCTGACCAGACATGGCCAAAGGCTCATGTTGCTATGGTAACTCAGACACACAGGCAGATAGGAAGACAGATACAGAGATTCGTACTCACATTGCTTGGCAGTGTATTCCTCAGCTCTTCAGTTAGAACAGCTGGATTAATCCCAGAGGTGGATACGACTCCACCACTTTTCCCACATGGAGGAGTGTTGAGATCCTCAATCACTGCCTCCTCCACTCTAGTACAGCAAATAGCTGTGGTGAAAGAAACATTTACTTTAAGCATCTATGAGGCAGAGACTAATGATGCACATAAGCAAATGTCACTAAAAACATAAATTGTGGAAAATTATAGTTATGAATAAATAACCTCATAATGCATCACGTTTTGGTAACATGTAATCACGCTAAATCTCACCTGAAAACCATCTGCTACGGTCTTTCTTTGCCTGCTTGTTTTTCACGCTGGGGGCAGACACATCACAGCCCTCAGGAAGCTCTTCTGCTGGCCCAGCTTTCTTAGACTGTAGTAGAGAAAATGAAGAAAAAATGAGTTTCATGATGACTATCGCAGGGGTTCTCAACTGGTCTCAGCCCGGGACCCACTTTTTCCCCCCATTGTCATTAAGTCGCGACCCACTTTTTAAAAAAAGTTGTCAGTTGCCGTACACCATGCACTTTATGTAATACAACTTGTTTGGTGGTCTTATGAAGGACCGTTTATAAGCTATTGAAATTATTACAAAAAACAGTGTGTAGTGCTCTGGGGCCTTCACGACCGCCACTTGCGTCTGTGTTAAGGTCATTTGTAGACGGTGCCTTAGACGTTGCAGTGGTGAAAGTTGCACATTTAAAATACGTCTATTCCTGACGTAAATAAAGTTGTAGATGTTTGTCTTGGTTGCCAGAAACAAGAATTTTATTATAGCACTTTTGCCAATACTGTCTTAGTTATTGAAGAAAATTCCGAATACTCGAACGTGAAACAAACTTTACTGAAGTTTCCTAGTATGCATACGAGTGACTTTTGATCCCATTAAAATTAATTTAAAATTATGTACAGTTATAAAGAAGTGTGTCCTCTTTGGGTCCGACAGAGATGTAGACTGTGTGGGAAAAAATGCGATATTTTTCGCTTGGCCATTTTCAACGCTTAGTGCTAAAGTTTCAGCTCCGTTTTGCGAGTCATGCTGGTGATCGGATTCCTGCATTTGTTGATGGGCAGAGACGAACACGTGAGCGGGAGCTGGAGTCTATCGTTTAACTTTTAAAATACAAACTCAAAAGAAAAGGATGGATATTTTTCCAATTACAAAAAATCCTTACCCATAAAAAAATAATGCTGTCGCCAGTGGCGAGTGAAATAATTATAAAGTAAGCTACATTATGCATTAAACACGTTTCTGTGAAAATACAGGCTGCGGACATACGCGCAGACAGGATAGGGGGAATACGAACATTTCATAATTTGATTTTTTTTCTCAACACCGCTGGACTCTCAAGGAGAGAATATTGATCTATCTTAATGACCTCAGATGGTTAATAACCAATATTAATTGGTTACACATCTTAAATGTGATAAGAGGCCGTAAAATGAAGTAACTGGGATGTAACCGGATAATTAATGTTAATGTGAGTCGCCATTTGTGGTCGAAAGCAATTTAGTTCTATTTTTGTGCAATATTCTACAATCACTGTTGCTACAAAGCAACTTTAGAGAACTGTCTCGACGAGGAATGTCATTTTCAATAAATAAACTGAGAAGCGGCTCTCTCGAACTTACTCGGACTAAAGTGAGATTATGGAAAAAGCTCAAAGGAACATGAACTTACCCTCATCATTTGTTGATTTGTTGATGATCACTTGGAATAGTCGCACAAGATATCGCTGAACCGCTGTAGTCGCTACTTCAACCTCGGTGACGATCAAACCATCTGTGGTTAAATTAAACACTGTCTGTGGCGACTTTTATAGGTCTCCTGCATTGTGACTTCATATGCCGTGTTGTCGTAGGGACGCAGTTAGATAATAACTAAAACTACTAATTGGCCGTGTTGTCATAGTGACAGTTAGATAATAACTAAAACTACTAATTGGCCGAGTCTTCAAGTGCAAATCACATTGGGCTGGCCCATGTTAATCTCAGTAGTTTGGGCTGGGACATTTATCACACCCACTCTGGCCCTGGACATGTATCAGATCCACTCCGGTGTTATAAAAATCTGTGCTACCCATCGAATGTCCTACTTAGGTATTTTCATGTCAGTGTACAACGTACACCTATAATTTTGCGTTGTCAGCATTTTTTTCTCTTGAATTCACAATGACTGTCCATTTATTTTGCCAATTTACTTTTTTGTCAACAATTATTAAATATTTTTGTGAATATCCTCGGAAAGACCTGAGAAATATCACTACTGCTTTGTTTCTAATACGTGGAGGTTCCAAATGTCTGCTAGTCAGTTTGTTTTATCCTTGCCAGCAAATAACTGTGCTCTCTTTTATCATTCCATCCTAAATGGTTTTAGTTGACTGACCTTGAAAATAGCACTTCGACGTTCGTTCAGTTGGGCTATTTTACATTTTGAATCAATTTTATTAAATACAAGTAAATAACCATGAAATGTTAATGACGCTTGCACTCATCGCAGTCATTTCTGCGATACTCAGTTAAACGTGCAATTGAGGAGAAGTGGGACACGATACCTGTTTCTGATAAAGGGGACATACCCAAAGAGCTTCAACAAATCACAGAGGCAAAATCTCAGAAGTCCCTCCAAGTTTCAAATAAAAGGTCAGTAAAGTTCAAACATATGTTAGTCCAAACATGCTTCCAGCATTAATACTGTAGATTTTATGGTCTATATCGGTTCTAGACTGCGTTAACATCGTATTTGGACTGCGCAGACAGATTACATGGAGAAACCTGTGCACTTCACCTGTTCCAAATGCTCAATTCGGATAACCTCATATTAAGGCTCTAACGTTGGAGGATCCGTGGCTCCGTCCGAAATGCCGTGCAGTAGGCATTAGATTTCAATGCATTACGTTCTGCTCAAATCTTAAAGCAGTGCGTTCTTTCAGTAGGCGACTGGGCAGTTTTCATAACCTCGAACATACTACGTCCGTCATTTACCTATATCATATGATATGGCATATAACGTTATACCACCACAGTTTAAGGACCGCTATTAATTAAAAGCGCCATTCCATATTTGTGTTTTATATATTTATATTGATTTAGAATCAGCATCAAGACGTCGTCGAGGACTAACAGAGTTACAATAACCATTAACCTCGATTTAGCCTTATTAATAATCCCAAAGCTAGATATATTTATATTTGCAAGGGTTATAATTTTCAAGGGGATAATTTGGCATTTCACTAGCATCACTAAAGTGAGGTGAATCCCCAACTTTGTTATATCAGTGTGACAATTAGGCAACCAAGATTTATAATAAACTAAAATAGAATTAACGTAAAATAATTTGACATACAAACCACTTCTAAACCAAATAAAGTTGGTCAAATCTTTAAAATCAAATCTTTAAATCACAGAAAGTAAAAGTGTCTAAAATTGATGTAAGTGTCATCACCATTGTAGTTTTTATTTTGTGGTTGTACAGGGTGTCCGCCGGGTCTTAAAAAGTACTATAAGTTGATAAATCAATATTGGAAAAATGAAGGCCCTTAAAAAGTATTTAAAAGCCTTAGTCGCGATTTTGGAGTAGGGCCTACTGGATTTTCGTTGATATTTTAGCTTTGCAACAAAAAGTATGCAACTATAAAAAATAAGATGTCCCTTTTTTACATCCGGTTTATGTAAAAACTTTTGGGAATCATTTTCACTATCAGTTCGTTTTTAAATTCTCTATTAAGGCTTTATTTTATTATTTTATTTTTCATACAGAAAATAATTCTGGAAATATAATGTGTCGTTTTGCAAATATAACACACGGCAAAGTGAAGGAAAAAAAAACAATAAAATCCAGTCAGCTCGCGCTCTCCAAATACTTGATTAAAAAAACAAAAATGCTTTGGACGGAACGTACACGTACCATAAGGCCCGTTAGGCTTTTTAAAGGTAAAAATGAGTGGACTAAAGAAAAGAAAGTGGGAACTGAGTGCCGAGTGCTTAAAAAGTGTGTTGAGTGGACAACAAAATATTTTTCTCACTGAGCTTTGATCAACGGCTGTATGTGTGATATGCCAAGAAACGGTTGCAGTTTTCAAAGAGTACGAAATCAGCCGTCACTTTGCTACGATGCATGCAGACCATGCTAGCAAGCAGTCAACAGAAGGACGAACGGCTACTGCTCAGAGGTTGGCAGTTTCTCTACTGTGTTATGAAAAAAAAACATATGGAAAGTTTGGAGGAGCAATGTGCGCATTTACGCACAGCAGGGGTACAGTAGCTTCATTAACTCACCGTACATCGCTCTCAATTTAAAGAGCCCTTTCTAGTTTCTGCTGCTGGCAGGATATTTAATGCAGTCTGTCTCTCAGGACAATCCGTCCATGTTTTTGCGAGGTTTAAAACAATTAGAAATTATTGAGCTTACACTGTAAAAAAAAAAAATCCTAATTTTATGTAAAATAACTGTAAATATTTAATGTATTTTAACATTTTTTCCAATTGTATGCAAAACTTTGTAAAATTACAGACATTTGTAATTTGACAAAATGTCTTTTATTTTAAGTATTATGACAATAATTACAAGTTACATGCTTTTCTCGTTTTTTTACGGAAATAATACAGTATTATTTATACGGTATTTTTCTGCTTTCTTAAATTATATACAGATTCATGTATAATTACAGCAATTATCTGCAATTAAACATTCGGTTGATTATATAAAGGTTTATGTCTGTAAGAACTAAAAAGTTTTTTTCTCTGTCATTTTAATCAAAATCTTATGTCTTTTGGCACTGCTGGTTTAAACATGATTTTCAATGTCAGAAATGAATGTGGCTTACATGTATCAATACTCGTATTTTGATTGTTAGGCGTCCTCGTAATTCAGAGGATCCATTGATGTTCAGGAGAAAAATGAACAAAATATATAGGTTCGGACATATTAATTTGCCACAGAACGTGATGGTAATTGAAAATAATTTCTGCAGTTGAAAATGCTCATTTTTATGATGCCTACAGAATGAAGAGTGACTTCCTAATGTCAGTTCAGACATTAGATTTTTACATTGGCATATCTAAAGTATGTAACTGTAGTAATGGCTGTAGGAGATTTCTGTTGATTGTTCCATCTCTATTGATGTCTGTTCTCATTTTAGTTCTTGTGCAGTCAATGGCAATAGAAAATGGCAGTTTGTTTGGGCGCTGGACTTTTAAAAGAAACATTTCTAAACACTGGGTCTATACTTGAACATAACCAAGGAAATAACCTGTAACACACTGAGAGACAGATGAACTGATATACTGGTAGACGTACATTGTAATGGAACAGGCTTTTAAACTTAAAAATGTGTGTGCCTATAGTTACACACTGGAATAAAAACACAAGTTGAACAACCACTTAAATATAAATGTTATCTCTAGGCTAGGGGCATAAACGTGATTTGAGCTCATTGCTTTTAACCATAATTGGTTAATCTGACTGTCATTCAGGAAACTGGCCAATGACAACTGTTTGCGCCTCTCAGGTCATGTTTGAAAATTTCAGTGTGTGCTGATGGTCAGCCTACGAGCTGTGGTGGCTAGCTAGCTACCTGGATTATTTTACATCTACCTGCCAAATTATTATTTTGAGCGGATTATCGTTGGATGATTCAACAAAATAAGATGGAAACGGGGCACAGAAAATTTAAGTGAAGCATTATTGGTGACATCAGGTAAGAAAACGTCCTTACTTTATGTAAGCCAACGTTAGCTAGTTAACTAGCTAGTTAGCCCAGTTTAAAAACACATTTCACGTGAATGTTTCATTTGATAAAGATGAAAACAATAAAATATTAATATCTAATATTTTCCGATGCTTTAAAATACTTTAATTCGGTCACTGTTAAATACATAATGGGTTAAATAATGCTCTATGCGGTAATCAAGTCTTTGTTATAAGGTTCATTGAACATAACTAAATCTAGCGACAGCTAGTTCCTCAAATTCGGTCTCGGTCTCATCGGACGTAATTTCTACATTTTTAGCACTCTGGATCTGTATTTTGAGTGGCAGACATTAATGGGGTTTAAAAAATCCGCCTCCATCACGTTCTGCGTGGCTGAATATTGTACCGTCCACCAATGGGCAGCGACGAGGGGTGGAGTCTACAGGCCTCCCAGCAGGACCCGCGGTGAGTTCCCTGTTTCCCTGGATGTGTGTTGTATGTGTTAGTGTTCCCCCTCCCTTTTCCCATTAGAATCAGTGTATTTGGCACTTGTTTATGCTTTTAGCGTGTTGCTTATAAAATAACAGTTCGCTAACTTTGGTGTCATGATTCATTCTGGTCCTTCTGACTCAACACCGTTACAATATGTAATGAATATGAATAGACTTAAAACTGCAGCATTTTTTTTGTCGAAACCTTTCCAGATTAATGGAGGAAATCCTATGCAATTAAAATTCATGTTGCTGCTGGACCACTTCTCAGTTAAGCTAATGCAGATCTGCACTGAAGAAAGAAAGGGTGAAGGAGACCAGGTATGGTTTGTGTAAAAAATTAAAACACCATTATTGGGATCATTGTGAAGATTTTGTCCATTGCATTTTTACCCTTAGGGAATAAATATGCTTTTCTCATATGTTAAATATGTAAAGCAAAAAAATTATATGCATCAAGTTTGGCCTACATTTTGTTTACTGTACAGAGCTAGAGCGCAACACAGCCCAGAGCAGGAGCGCAACACAGGCCAGAGCAGGAGCATCACAGCCCAGAGCAGGAGCATCACAGCCTAGCTCACAGTACAAATCAATCTGGCCATTATGTTGAGGTGAGTGACTCTCCCTGCTGCACCACTACACTGGATCTTCAGGATCTGCCACCTCCTGAATCCCTCTTCACTGTTTATGTGTTTTCCAAGATTAAGTGCTATCATTGTCATGATTCAACATAACACAGAAGTGTGATCCCTTTTTGAAATGGCTTTGCTATATATTTGTACTATAATATTTGTAATGTTATTGGCACAAAATTAACAGCAGCTAACTTTGGATTTTGTCTGCAACTTTTTAACAGGCAGACTTCAGCTTTTCACTTCTGAGAGGCTAATGACCAGATCCTGCAGATTTCTTCTCTGCAACATACGGAGAATACAACCCTTTCTTTCACAGGAAGCTACCCAGGTGCTTTTACAGTCTCTCATCATCTCAAAGCTGGACTACTGCAACTGCTTACTTACGGATCTTTCTCTATGGGTCATCAGACCTCTACAAACTGATCCAGAATGCAGCTGCATGACTGGTCTTCAATCTCCCCAAGTTCACATGTCACTCCAGTGCTGCATTCTCTTTACTGCCTTCCAGTAGCTGCATACATCAGATCTAAAACCTCGATGCTTGCTTGCAAAGCCAAAAATGGACCAACCCCTCCCTACATGATGGCCATGGTCAAAGCCCCATCCAAACCTTGAGTACTTTGAACCTCAAGTACGGCTTGGCTTAAAACGCCATGCTTAAAGTCTCACGGAAAACAAACTTCAAGACCTGTCCTGGCTCCGAGATAGTGGAATGAGCTTCCATTGACTGTCCAGACTGCAGAGTCCTTAGCAGTCTTCAAATGACTGAAGACTCATCTGTAGAACAGACTAAATCTCTAGCACTTGTCATAGTTGTTTCCGTTGTATGATATAGTACCTATGTGAGTTTGCATTTCTTGTAGGTATCCATTTTAATTTCTGTAGTTTAGCAATATTCAGCCTATGTTTTTGTGTACTTCTAGGTATTTGCATTGATTTCTGTAGTTTAGTAGTATTCTGGTTCGAGGGTATCTTGAATTCTGACCTATCTATGTACTATTTAGAATTAATTCTGTGAACAGATGGCAAAGCACTTCGTAAGGCGCTCTGGATAAGAGTGTCTGCTAAATGTCCTACATGTAAATGAGAAGGAGTGTATCTTTCATGTCACATCAGTGTTATGTGTTTGTAGTTGTGTTCAGGCTACTGATATTGGTGATGGAGAAAGACACTGAGTACAGTCCTGGGGATTTAAATGATTAAAAGTGATGATAGAGGACATTGAGGTGCTCAACATTGGTATAATATACTTTTTCATTTGTATAAAATAACTTTGCAGTTTGCATTCCACATTTGAGTTTGTCCTGGAAGTCACGATGAATATGGACAGGAAAAATCTGTAAAATTACGGTACTTCTCTGCAGAACTTTTTGTGCTGTCACTTTATTGAAAGTGCTTAATTGTACTAATTCAGGGAAAAGTTGTAAAATAAAGGTATTTCTCTGCAAAACTATTAGTGCTGTCACTTTATTGAAAGTGCTTAATTGTAATAATTTAGGGAAAAGTTGTAAAATAAAGGTATTTCTCTGCAAAACTTTTAGTACTGTCACTTTATTGAAAGTGCTTAATTGTAATAATTCAGGGAAAAGTTGTAAAATAACAATATTTCTCTGCAAAAATATTAGTGCTGTCACTTTATTAAAAGTGCTAAATCATAATAATCCAGGAAAAATCTGTAAAATAACGGTATTTCTGCAGAATGTTTAATGAATTTTTCTGTAAATTTATTGTTTTTCCACTTAATTTAAATCAGGGTTTTTTACTTTAAAATTAAAGTTTTTGTTTGGCAGCCGCTGCTGCCAGTCGTTTACCGTTTTTTTACGATTTTTTTTTTAGTGTACTGTGCTCCGTTGGTAGTATTGCCAGTGAAATGATATGCCACTACTTGCTTCCACCGTGTTTGTGTTTCCAGCCAGCATAAAGACACAAGCATGCTACTCCTGTGTGACCTGGCAAAGTCACATCACCGTAGAGTTTGCCGGTAAGCATATGCAACTCCACACTTGGTGTGATTGCCATTTCATCCAAGGTCAACACACATTCCCGTTCAATCTCTGTCAACCCATCTACCTTCAGTTTAAGGAAATCAAACACCTCTGTCAGCACACCAGGCTCAAATCTAACGCATTGCATCCTTCTCTGTAGGTTTCTTATTCCTGGCAGGGGAAATTGCAGTTCCTGCAGGGTCTTGTAACCTGTCCCACCAGCAGTAAAGCCAATTTTCAACGCCTTCTTAATTGTCTCATTGCTCAATTTCATCCCTTTTGTGGTTAGTCTGCCTAATGCTTTCATTTGATCTTTTGATCAGTTTTGTGTCCCTAACTTTCAGTGTCTCTTGAGAGTGGCATTTTCCTTCCTTATTTTTTGTAGTGCTGCCTTTGTTTTCCTCATGATTTTTTCTAGTCTCTTTAATTTTTTCAATAGCTCTGATTGGCTGGCTTCTGGCTGATGGTTATGCTGACTGGCTGCTGGCTCACTGGGTTGTATTCGCTCTCCCTGTCTCTCCTCACTAGCCATGTTCTCTCTTTGTTCAATCTCACTTTCCCTTCTCTCTGTATCCTCATCCCTTATTTCCTCAGTTTTTGAAACTGCTGGATATAAAAGACATATACTATTTACTGTGATTACCTTTTAAATATTCTATCACTTAAAGAAATAATATAATTATTAGGAGTTCATACTTATTATACACTGCTCAAAAAAATAAAGGGAACACTCAAATAACACATCCTAGATCTGAATGAATGAAATATTCTCATTGAATACTTTGTTCTGTACAAAGTTGAATGTGCTGACAACAAAATCACACAAAAATCATCAATGGAAATCACATTTATTAACCAATGGAGGCCGGGATTTGGAGCCACACACAAAATTAAAGTGGAAAAACACACTACAGGCTGATCCAACTTTTGATGTAATGTCCTTAAAACAAGTCAAAATGAGGCTCAGTATTGTGTGTGGCCTCCACATGCCTGTATGACCTCCCTACAACGCCTGGGCATGCTCCTGATGAAGTGGCGGATGGTCTCCTGAGGGATCACCTCCCAGACCTGGACTAAAGCATCCGCCAACTCCTGGACAGTCTGTGGTGCAACGTGACGTTGGTGGATGGAGTGAGACATGATGTCCCAGATGTGCTCAATCAGGTCTGGGGAACGGGCGGGCCAGTCCATAGCTTCAATGCCTTCACATTGCAGGAACTGCTGACACACTCCAGCCACATGAGGTCTAACATTGTCCTGCATTAGGAGGAACCCAGGGCCAACCGCACCAGCATATGGTCTCACAAGGGGTCTGAGGATCTCATCTCGGTACCTAATGGCAGTCAGGCTACCTCTGGTGTGCACATGGAGGGCTGTGTGGCCCTCCAATGAAATGCCACCCCACACCATTACTGACCCACTGCCAAACCGGTCATGCTGAAGGATGTTGCAGGCAGCAGATCGCTCTCCACGGCGTCTCATGTTATGTCTGTCACGTGCTCAGTGTGAACCTGTTTTCATCTGTGAAGAGCACAAGGTGCCAGTGGCGAATTTGCCAATCCTGGTGTTCTCTGGCAAATGCCAAGCGTCCTGCACGGTGTTGGGCTGTAAGCACAACCCCCCATCTGTGGACGTCGGTCCCTCATACCATCCTCATGGAGTCGGTTTCTAACCGCTTGTGCAGACACATGCACATTTGTGGCCTGCTGGAGGTCATTTTGCAGGGCTCTGGCAGTGCTCCTCCTGTTCCTGCTTGCACAAAGGCGGAGGTAGCGGTCCTGCTGCTGGGTTGTTGCCCTCCTACGGCCTCCTCCACGTCTCCTGGTGTACTGGCCTGTCTCCTGGTAGCGCCTCCAGCCTCTGGACACTACGCTGACAGACATAGCAAACCTTCTTGCCACAGCTCGCATTGATGTGGCATCCTGGATGAGCTGCACTACCTGAGCCACTCGTGTGGGTTGTAGAGTCCGTCTCATGCTACCACGAGTGTGAAAGGACCACCAACATTCAAAAGTGACCAAAACATCATCCAGAAAGCATAGGTACTGAGAAGTGGTCTGTGGTCCCCACCTGCAGAACCACTCCTTTATAGGGGGGGGGGGGGGGGGGGGGTCTTGCTAATTGCCTCTCATTTCTACCTGTTGTCTATTCCATTTGCACAACAGCAGGTTAAATTGATTCACAATCAGTGTTGCTTCCTAACTGAACAGGTTGGTTTCACAGAAGTGTGGTTGACTTGGAATTATATTGTGTTGTTTAAGGGTTCCCTTTATTTTTTTGAGCAGTGTATATTTGTAACCTCGTTTTGTCCCTTGTCTCAAGAATCACTGATTTGTAATTACACCTAAGCTGTAAGGTACTGGAAAATATTGAAAATAGAAATTGAAAGAAAATAGACATTGAAAGTGCCTGACTTTGACCAGGGAAAAGGTGTATGAAAGGTGTATACAAGCCAGGCTGCATCAGGTTATTGTAGCAGCCTGGCTGATTTGGTGTTTTGGTTAAAAAATTGGAAGTTGTGATATTACATGTGCTACTCAACTTTGGAATGTTTGGTTTAGAATGTTTGGTTGGGAAGATGGAATGTTTTGATTTCAATTTTGATGCTGTAAAGCTCAGAACTGATCGTATGAGATTTTGCTCTGTGACTTACAACCCTTACAAATCTTACAAATAAGATCTGATTTACTTTCTATTTTTTGTAGATCTTTCTATCTTTCTATCCTTTCTATTTTTCACCTTGAGAATGAGTTTTTACCCCTGCAGAATTGACCAGCCAAGGCCTGGGCAGGAACAAAACAACTTCATAGACACACCAGGTTGTACCACTCATGGTGAGAAAAATACATTTTCATATACTGTACATAATTTTATACTTCTATGTAAGACAGTATATTTAGTTCTTATGAGTATGGATTTCCATAGGCTTATTCATAATAATAAAAAATTAAATATACACATTTATGTAGTAGGTTTCTAAGGTTCAGAAAAATAACATGTATATTTATTCTATTGATGACTGTCAAGCTCTTTATTTCATGTGTACAGGATAATATAATTAATGGAGCATGGGTTATTTCTTTGATTTCTTTGACTCAGCACAATTTTCATAAATCCCACCATGTTACATATATGTGTTAACATTGTCCATGTGGCCATGAATAAAGCAAATAAAAATAAACATTTTTAAAAAGAAACAGATTTCTAACATCACAAATTCTTAAGCATTCTCCCCACATTCTAATGACATCACATGGCACCATAGCCCTTCTTATAATTACTTGTTCATTGGGAAACACTTACAAGGCATTTGAGCCTCACTGTGAGGCGTGCTGGGGTTCACTTTACCTGCTGTGGGATTTTCAGGTGTGTCCTACAACCCCCAAGAGCCAGTGATCCACGGCGGAAGTACGGCCGGACCCTCAAATGTCAGCCATGTTAGCATGCCTGCAGAAGGACCATCTATATGGGACATCCACCAGCCCACAGGTCCACTCCACACTGGTACTGTGTAACACTGAAGATTACATGCATATTCAACAAACCAAACAACCATGCATGATAAAGTAGAAAAAAAAACATTTATTTGTTTGTAAGGTCTGGCAGAGGTGCAGAACCATCAGCTTTCTGCACATGACCTGACCAGCAAAACATCAGTTTTATCAGAAAATGAGACATCACATAGTCTTCAACATTGTAATGAATTCACATGGCACTGTAGCCCTTCTTATAGACCTGATGATCTTAACAGTACACGCTCATGCATCCTCTGTGCCCTGGGTTGGTGTTTTGCATTTAGGCCCTGACATGGAGAGGCAGAGACACCTTGCTCAACCCCATGTTCAAGGCGAGGTTCTGAGGCAGATCCTCTTCTTTCATATAGACATTGATAAGATATTTTTACTAGGCACGCGTACTGTTTTTACAAACATTTGTGAATGGGTCGCTCTCAGGAGCTCAGTGCTTTCCAGCGTGGAACTGTGACAATATGCCACCTGTGCAACAAATCCAGTCATGAAATTTCCTTGCTCCTAAACATTCGACAGTCAGCTGTATTATAAGGGAATGTGAATAACAACAACTCAGCCATGACTGCCAAGTGACCATGACTGCATATTTGTATTATGAAACATGTGGACAGTATTTATTACAAACAGGGGAAGACAAATGAACGAACCAGATGGACCAGAGGAAGACAAATGAATTTGAATGTATTTCATTTTTCACTATTTTAGTACACCCCCAAACAATCTAAACAAAACATTGTCATGCTGCTTTGCTGGCTTCTGATACCTCATCTGGACTGCTGCCAAAGCATATATCTATTAATCTTTGTAATCTATGTAACATGGCTTATTTAAGTATTGGGTATCACCTGGCCAGTTTTAAACAGTGGCATGCAGCAGCAGTCTGTGTGATATAAGGAGTTTGTGCTTTGTACCCACTTCTGTGGGCAAGGACAATGTGAGCTTACAAGCAAGACTAGACTTGAATGTTTTATTGCAGTCAGTTGATTGTGCTGGACCTCCGTGAAAAAATATTTTGTTGTCCACTCTTTTTTAGACACTCGGCACTCCGTGTCCACTTTTCTTTTCTTTTCTTTGCTCCTCTCATTTTTACCGAAGGGCAAAACGGCAGCAGGAAAGTTACACTCCAACGGAGGTCAATGTGTCTGGATTAATGCGCCATCTATTGGGGAAACGATGGTATTGCAGATGAAAGGGTAAAAAGGGGAAATGAATGACGTTCTTACTATCATTTAGACAGGTTTGGCGGGTCGGATTAAAAAGCCTAAGGGGCCGTAGTTTGGCCTATACAAACTAAATTGTGTTGGGTAATTTCCACTTCCACTGAGCTAACACATCCTACCTTGCATGTATCTTGCGATCGGAATTACTACTACAAATAAGGATACACACACTATATTTGCTCATATATATAATTCTCAGATATAATTATCGGGTGTGTTAGTAATGAAAGGCGTGGGAGTTTAAAATAAACTCTAGCTTCCGAACAAAGGCCTTATTCAACAAAATTCCACACTAGAGCCAACGGATGGGACTATTAACTTTTTTTAATCCACCTCGCAAGTAGGAGCAATCCACCGAACACAACACGAGCTGTAATCTCGCCACTCCACAAAACACAAACCCCCCAAATGTCAAAATAAAAGACCCCCAATATAAATGATGCATTAACACAAAATGGTCTCTAAAATTACAACTAAAATTGCTGTCTCTCAGTAGTTTGTGTTTTGATACTGCCTATGTATCCTATGGTTTTAAAGCAAGCATTGAAGGAGTGCCTACATTTACTCCCTCTGTGGTTTACTGGCGAGATTGGCATTGGCTTCTGCAGTCTAATGTCTAAACAAAGAAAGATGAAATTGTATTTACAGTGCATATAGTACATATACATTTTCTTCAAGCACACGAGTTACATTTTCTTCAAAGAAATGATTTAGAAATGATTGAGGATGAGAAAGAGAGGATGCTCACATTTAAAATTATTATTGCAGAAAAACATGGGGAAACAGCAGTGATTAAGATTTCAACTAGCATTTCTATTTCAATTAAATTTATTTGTATTTGATTATATTCTGTTTGAAATGTGGAATATGTTTTTTTTTACTTGTATAATTCAGATGTGTCAACCATTGGTTAATGTTAAAATAATTCTATTGTTACTTAAAGGTTACATAAACATTGTGTTCTCTTCATTTTAGCTGAGCGCAAGGTGAGCAGAAGCTGCAAGTTGTCTGCAAAGCGAGGGCGAGAAGAGGAACCTCTGAGGCGGAGTAGGAAGAGGAAAGGGGATGCTCCTCAAGACTTGACACCCCACCCCATGGAGACGCGGGCAAAGAAGAAGAAGAGAGAGAAGAGAGAGGAGGAGTGCAAAGGTCTGTCTAGAATAGCACCCTCAACACTACCAGCATTTTACACCTGCTGAAATTTATTTTGACTGAATCTTATGTTGTACAATGATGTAACTTGTTTTTGTTTCATGTAGTGAGCTTCAATTCACGCTACACTGTGGGAGATCTCCTGGGCACAGGAGGATACGGCTCAGTGTATGCAGGAGTCCGCAAGGCTGATGGAAAACAGGTGAGCATCAGCACACAATACAAGAATGATTTTGGGACTTAATTTCTATTTTAGATTGTGATTAGAACTTTGAAAGGAGCTATTTTCCCTAGAGAGCCTTTGTTATTCACATGGCAATCAAGTGGTCAAATCTAATGTGCCTTGACCTTTTTCCACTTTTTGAACACAAAGATCCTGATTATACAATGTAATAAGCTTGACAATCTGTGGATGAGTATTTATCAGACTCCAGATTTATGAGTTACCTGAGAAGCTGTGGCTACCATCTGCAAGCCCTTAGATATATGTTAAATGTACTGACTGTTTTGTGTAAACAACTTCACTTGCTGTGTTTTTTATGTGACCAGATCGCCATTAAATTTGTGCCGAAGCATCACACAGAACGGTTCATCACTGTTGTAAGTTCAATATCTTTACTTATGTAATATTGCAACAATGTCTGGAACTTTTTAGATGGGTAAAACTGCAAAGGGACTATAAACGCAAAGCTGTTAATTTTCCATTCAGTGACTCCTCCCAACACGAATGGAAAACAGTTCACTTTTAGATTCAGGTTTCATCTAATGATTGGTACCAATCCAGATCCCTTTCATGTTAACCTGCTAACCATAATTCCACTATAAAACTTCAAACCCATACTAACCATGTGTTCCCTAATTTTAGCCCGGCGAAACTCGCAGTCTCCCCTTAGAGGTGGCTTTAATGGAGATGGTGTGCAAGCCACCTCGTTGTCAGCATATTGTGGAGCTGCTAGAATGGTTTGATTGCGACTGCTTCATCTTGATTCTGGAGCGACCCATCCCCTGCATGGACCTGTTTGATTTCTTGGACTTGCACCAATACCAACTACCTGAGCCACTGGCACGATTGATCATGCGTCAGGTGGTTCAGGCTGTCCTTCACTGCCGTGACCGTGGAGTTCTGCATAGAGACGTCAAGGAAGAAAACCTTCTGGTCAACACCGACACCCTTGACGTCAAGTTGATCGACTTTGGTTGTGGCGATCTGCTTAAGACCGAACCCTACAGGCGCTTTGAAGGTTATTTACCATAGGAATGAAATGTGCACCTCAAGTTAAAAAATGGGATCAAATTAGAGACTATTATAAACTTGTTATTTTGTTACTGATGATTCTCTCTCGTTGTCTTAGGCACCAAGGTATACCGCCCACCTGAATGGCTGATTGACAGGACGTATGAGGGCCGTCAAGCCACCATCTGGAGTCTGGGTGTGCTCCTCTACAGCATTATCTGTGGAGATGTGCCCTTTGAGAAGGAGGAGGACATTGTTGAGGCAGACCTCTGCTTCAAGGGAAACCCATCCAGAGGTGAAAAGGCAGAAGCATCTTCAAGATAACTAGAAATTCTAAATTGCAAAATGATCATTTATGTAATTATTTCATCTGGTAATGTAATACACAACCACAGATTCATAAAATGTACTAATGAAGAATGGAGAATTGGCAATACAACATTTTGTAACCGTCTTAAAATTATAAAAAAGACTTGTTCAGTCTTTTTAGTTTTTGTTAGTGATGAAGGTTTCTGTACAGTTCTGTCATTTAAAAACTTTGAATAAGCCATTAGAACAGTCAGATCAGAGGTTTCAGATGGTAACTGATTTTCTTTCTCAACCAGTGGGGAACCGTCAGGGCCCTCTACGCCCTCTCAGAGGGCCTAAAATATTCTTAAAGCATTATATATATAATTATCCAATTTTATTTTATCTACTTACAGTTTGACATTCGACATCTAAACAATTACAAAAATATAAGCAAATAAAATATTCACCCGTGTCTATTCAATCTGTGTTGGAAGGTGAGGGGTTGAGTGGATGCCTGTGAGCCTGTGTCTCCCCCTATCAGGACTGTGATGCCCGCTGTTCGTTTACAGAGGGCCTGGCAGTTATAATTCAGCGCAATACCAGTTTCAAATGACAGCAAAATTGACCAATCATATCTTCTCTCTTAGTGGGCGGGCTTAACTGTATGATAATTTCCGCCCGCTGTGGCGACGCTAGCTGTCATTAGCACCATCGCTAGCTAGTTTCGATTCATCCCTTTGACGTCCTCGTGCGCGTTGTTTACATATTCCGCTTCCGAGAACCACGGAGCTGTGAACCTTATTTTGTTTGGAAACTTATTTTGCTTAAGATGTTATCTAGTACAGATATTATTGTTTATTGCGTTTTTAAAGCTGTACTGTCGTCTCAGTTTTTCTTTATTTAGTTTATTAAGAAAGGAAAAAAAAAATTCGGGGGGGGGGTGGGGGGGGGGTAGCGGGCCCAGGTTTAAAGGTCACGATTCGCTACTGTTCTCAACTAATCCCGTTGCTACACACACAGACTGCCGCCATCTGCTAACATGGTGTCTGCAAAAGGACCCTGAAAAACGTCCTGTGCTCGAGGATGTTCTGGCACATCAGTGGTTTTCAGAAGGCCTTCAGAACTAAGTCAGGTTAGTAAATGGAACTGGGCATGAGACTAGAGGACAGCCACCAAATTACATAGTCTGGGCCACTGATATTGAGTAATAAGCAAGGTGCAATGTAATATTGGATGAGCTTATCAAGTTGTTGCTTATGGACCAGAAAAATCTGGGTCAGGCATAGTGTACTATATAACAATTGAATGCTCTAAGTGGTATATGCTTATATGTAGTACTTTATTAATCAAAAATGCAATTTAGGATTGTTCTATCTGTACTGTTCCTCTATTTATTCTGAGTTCTAAATGGGGTTTTTTTTTCCCTATTCCATAGATTCAGTTTTGAGGGCAGCAGACGGAGGCAGTAAAGGTGTACCAAACACACTAGCTGCCCTAATGATGCCTTGCTGGCTGTGTCAGGGCTGGCTTGGATGCCACACCTTCTACCTCCATAAGAGGCACCGAGTCAGTCCTAGTGCGTTCCCGTGTGAATGTTTCTCTCCACCTTACTCTCTTTCTCTTGTTCTCTCTCTCTACCTTTTACTTTTACTTATTCGAGTATCTACCTCCTGCGCCACTTCTGGCCCATCTCAAGTTTTCCTCCAGTCTTATCTCTTCCTGTCAGTTACTCTTTTATTTTGGGAAGGGTTTTGTTTTGTTGCGGCGTTCGCCTGTTGCCGGTCACTTCCCCTGGCGTCCTTGGTTTCATTTTACGTGTTGAGTTTCTTCCGCGTTCTTTTAGTTGCCTTTGTTATTTTCCTCCCGTGTCTATACGGTTTAGTTTTGCCTTTTCACATGTTGAGTATTCCACGTTGTTTTCCATTCTACGGTTGTGCTTTATTTTTACGCGTTGAGTTTTCCACATCATTTTGAGTTTCGTTTTGCCACTGTGTGTATGCATAGTGGTTTTATGCTGTGCTTTCTGTTTGTTCGCGTGTGTTTTATTTCATACACACAGTCCCAGTGATAAGCATTCATCCTTATTGGTTTCTAACGGCATTTGGGTTCAATTCTCCCTTCATATACGGTGTGTACCGGTCTGTACATTACAGTGGCCGTGAAGTGCCAACCACAACGATACTTACTAAGCACAATTACAAATGACAAAAACACAATGTCATTAACAAAAACACAACGACATTAACTAAACACAATTACAAATAACAAAAACCCAATGACATTAACAAAATCACAACATTAACTAAGCACAATTACAAATTACAAAAACACAGCGACATTAACTAAGCCCAATTACAAATTACAAAAACACAACAACATTAACAAAAACACGACATTAACAAACCGGAAAAGGTAGGTCCCAGTGGGAAAGCCTGGGAAATCGTTGATTGAACAACGCCACCCAATAGCGGTAATAACACGGAAAGGCATTGGCATCTTACGTAAAGGTTACGCTGGCATATGTCATTAACATCGACATCTTACGTACAGATGTCAGTGGCATATGCCACTGTGATTCCCTGATCCGTACACTCTGCCCGATCCGTACCGAGCATGCGTGAGAAAATGTGCGCATGCGTGTTGCGATTGGCCCAGGGACGTATCGGGCAGATATTTTGCGCATGCAAACTTTGCGTTAACACTTTACGACACTACTGCTACATTTTACGACACCTTTGTAAACAGTTTAAAATAATAACAATAGTAATAATAATAATTAAATAATAATAGTAATATAAATAATAATAATATAAATTATTATAATTATTATAATTGTACCTGCGGATATATACATACAGTTAGGGCTAGAAATATTTGGACAGTGACACAATTTTCGAGTTGGGCTCTGCATGCCACCACATTGGATTTGAAATGAAACCTCTACAACAGAATTCAAGTGCAGATTGTAACGTTTAATTTGATGGGTTGAACAAAAATATCTGATAGAAAATGTAGGAATTGTACACATTTCTTTACAAACACTCCACATTTTAGGAGGTCAAAAGTAGTTGGACAAATAAACATAACCCAAACAAAAGATTTTTATTTTCAATATTTTGTTGCAAATCCTTTGGAGGCAATCACTGCCTTAAGTCTGGAACCCATGGACATCACCAAACGCTGGGTTTCCTCCTTCTTAATGCTTTGCCAGGCCTTTACAGCTGCAGCCTTCAGGTCTTGCTTGTTTGTGGGTCTTTCCGTCTTAAGTCTGGATTTGAGCAAGTGAAATGCATGCTCAATTGGGTTAAGATCTGGTGATTGACTTGGCCATTGCAGAATGTTCCACTTTTTTGCACTCATGAACTCCTGGGTAGCTTTGGCTGTATGCTTGGGGTCATTGTCCATCTGTACTATGAAGCGCCGTCCAATCAACTTTGCAGCATTTGGCTGAATCTGGGCTGAAAGTATATCCCGGTACACTTCAGAATTCATCCGGCTACTCTTGTCTGCTGTTATGTCATCAATAAACACAAGTGACCCAGTGCCATTGAAAGCCATGCATGCCCATGCCATCACGTTGCCTCCACCATGTTTTACAGAGGATGTGGTGTGCCTTGGATCATGTGCCGTTCCCTTTCTTCTCCAAACTTTTTTCTTCCCATCATTCTGGTACAGGTTGATCTTTGTCTCATCTGTCCATAGAATACTTTTCCAGAACTGAGCTGGCTTCTTGAGGTGTTTTTCGGCAAATTTAACTCTGGCCTGTCTATTTTTGGAATTGATGAATGGTTTGCATCTAGATGTGAACCCTTTGTATTTACTTTCATGGAGTCTTCTCTTTACTGTTGACTTAGAGACAGATACACCTACTTCCCTGAGAGTGTTCTGGACTTCAGTTGATGTTGTGAACGGGTTCTTCTTCACCAAAGAAAGTATGCGGCGATCATCCACCACTGTTGTCATCCGTGGACGCCCAGGGCTTTTTGAGTTCCCAAGCTCACCAGTCAATTCCTTTTTTCTCAGAATGTACCTGACTGTTGATTTTGCTACTCCAAGCATGTCTGCTGTCTCTCTGATGGATTCTTTCTTTTTTTTCAGCCTCAGGATGTTCTGCTTCACCTCAATTGAGAGTTCCTTTGACCGCATGTTGTCTGGTCACAGCAACAGCTTCCGAATGCAAAACCACACACCTGGAATCAACCCAGACCTTTTAACTACTTCATTGATTACAGGTTAACGAGGGAGACGCCTTCAGAGTTAATTGCAGCCCTTAGAGTCCATTGTCCAATTACTTTTGGTCCCTTGAAAAAGAGGAGGCTATGCATTACAGAGCTATGATTCCTAAACCCTTTCTCCGATTTGGATGTGGAAACTCTCATATTGCAGCTGGGTGTGTGCACTTTCAGCCCATATTATATATATAATTGTATTTCTGAACGTGTTTTTGTAAACAGCTAAAATAAGAAAACTTGTGTCACTGTCCAAATATTTCTGGCCCTAACTGTACATACACATACATTTTATATATATAGTAGGGGTCTCAAAATCATCGTACCTGGGGGCCGCTGGAGGTAGAGTCTGGGTGAGGCTGGGCCGCATCAAATATTCCACAATAAAAGAACAATCCAATCTTCTCTAACTTAACTAACAATAATAACAATTCAGAACATGAACAGTTCTTCAGAACATTGGCTCCTCTTTCTTCCTCCTACTCCTTGCTACCAGAGACCTGGCAGCACTTCATCTTACACAGCTGAGCCACATCTGGCTTGAGGGAAGAAGCAACTGAGACCCTCAGTATGGCTTGAAGATGCTCATCAGTAAGTTTGGACCGGAACTTTGACTTATTAAAGTTCATGGTGGAGAAGAGCTTTCCACAGAGATAGGTACTTCCAAAAAGGCACATGGTCCGCTTGAACATCTTGGAAAGCTCAGGGAAGGTGGGGGGGCAATTCTCTCAAAAATTGTCCAAGGTTCTCTGCTTTTCCACTCACCTCCCTGAACTTGGCTTTGAGTTCAGAATTGCACTGCAGGTCAATTAGCTCCATTTGAAGCTCAGGAGGAGCATCTTTCACATCGAAGGAGAAGGGATCAGAATTCTTCCTGGAGCTTTACAATGGCATCAGCATACTTCTCACCACTGAATGGTGTGCCTGAATCCATGAGTGCCTTGCATGCTGGGAAATGGCAGAGGTTTGTCTGAGAAAGCTGGGCTTTTCACAACCCAAGTTTTGTGGAGAATGCTCTGATGTTGTCATAGGCAGCACTCACAAGCTGCCCCTGGCCTTGTAACTTCTTGTTCAGTACATTCAGCTCCGGTGTGATGTCAACCAGAAAAGCTAAGTCCATGATCAACTTGGGATCACTAAGTACAGGAACAGCCATCCCATCCTTCTCCATGAAGGCTTTCACTTCTGCTCTCAACTCAAAAAACCTCTTCAAGACGTTTCCCCTGCTAAGCCAGCGTATCTCTGTGAATTAGAGCACATCCTCATATGATGAGTCTATTTCCCCCAAAACGGAACTGACGGTGCTTCAAGCCCCTGGTTCTGATATGGTTGATGCATTTCACAACATCAAACATCACACTGTCAAACTTCAGGCATTTGCTGCAAAGGGCCGGCTGATGGATAATGCAATGGAGAGCAATAGCCTCTTCCACACCTTCTTCCTCCAGTTTTCTTTGAACAAGTCCCACGAGTCCATTCTTCCTCCCTGTCGTTGATGGTGCTCTGTCGGTTGTTATTCCAGCAAAACTCTTCCATAGCAAGCCAGCATCCACAATGGCATCTTCCAAAATATCTCCTGAGCAGTGGTCTGGCCATGCATTGGAATCACTGTGAGCAACTCCTCCATTACTTCAAAACAACCGTCAACACCACGGACATAAATTGCGAGCTGCGCAGTGTCAGTGACGTCTGTGCTCTCATCAAGAGCAACAGAGTATGCATGGAAATGTTTAGCTTTCTCACGCAGTTGATCGTAAATGTTACCTGACAGGTCAGAAATGCGCTCTGCCACTGTGTTGGCTGAAAGGCTGATGTTACTAAACTGCCCCCTTCTTTTCTGGACAGACTACTTGCTGCATTTAACATGCACTTTTTGATGAACTCGCCATCTTTGAATGGCTTTCCAGCCTTAGCAATCACCTCACTCATCACGCAGCTAACTTCGACAGCAGCATCACTTTCTTTGCTTGCCTTCTTGAAAAAATCTTGCTACCGCAGTAGACATGTTTTAAGCTTGGCGGCACAGCACTTTCTCTCTTCTCCCTGATATTTTGCATATTCCTCAGCATGTTTAGTTGTGTAATGACGTCTGATATTGTACTCCTTGTGCACAGCAACTTTATCTGAGCATATAAGACATGTCGGGATGCCCCTGAGCTCTACGAAAAAGTAGTCTATCTCCCACTTCTCAAGATATTGTCTGTGCTCATGGCTAACCTTTCTGTTCACAGCAGGTTTTGAGAAAGACATGACATGAGCCGTAGAACAAGGCTCTTACTTAAACCTGGAGCCATAGAGGCAATAAAGTAAATTAAGTTTTACTTCAGTAAATATTATTTTATCTTAACCTAAATATAGTTAGTTCTGTAGGCCTCATCTCCAAAACCATCAGGCAGTAAAGAGTCTAGAAAAATGATCTCTTTCTCTGCTACCAGTAAAACCTGCATTGGGCATATTTAAAAATGACCAGATAGGCAACTTATTATTTTGTTCTATCAGAATCAGAAAAGAATCTCTAAATATCTATCTTAATAGTTGTAACTCAACGCATAGCAAAAAGTGATATGCCTGATCCTTTTGCCTATTCCATGCAGGAAACAAAATAGCATCCTTGGAGCACTGACTGTCCTGGTATTGTAGAGAAATACATATAAAAAGATTACTTCGTTTTTGTACAAAATTATGGGCATTCATGAGTGTGACTTATATAAGTGCCTTATAACAATATTACCGGTAAGCTTGACAGTGGGTCCACATCTGATGTCTTCCACGTGGGAATGACATACATGTCCACAATGTGAACATCTTTGCCCTATTTAAGAATAATTAGGAACTCTATAAAAATACCCATACAAAAAAAGGACATTAAACCCACAAAACAATAATTTGACTCTTGATTACATGTCTTCGAGCAGCAGTGATGAGCTTAAAACATGCATTCTCAATCTATAAAAACAAAACGGAGTAAAATGCAAACAAAATCAATTTAGTTAGATTTTTCTTAGAGTAAACATTCTGCAACATATATAATATATACAGTAGATTCCATGCATCGGTTTAATCCGAGACTCCAGAAGTCCTCACGTGTTAGACAGACATCACCATCTTTAATGATAAGCTCTGTTTCTGGACGGCTAGTGTCCAAAATGTATTTCAGCTGAAATTAATAATAATAATCAGTTACTTAATTTAGAGTGTGAGAGACAGTGCTTGACAGTGTAAGAGTGAGAGTTAAATAATGTGAGGAAGCGAAGTTCACATGACGAGTTTAGATGAAACTGTTTTTCTTCAATAGGACCCAAGTATTTTTCCCATTTCTCCACAGAGAAAGCATATAAATGCTCATAATTTTTAGGTGTCCAGTATTCATGGTCCTGATGCGACATGAAACTGGTTGGTCCATAGTCTGACAAGAGAAATTAGGAATATTATTAAGAGTAGAAATTTCCCAATATACAATAATCTTGAACACCAATGACGACAAAACTTTTCAATTAGTAGAAAGGCCTAAGACGTGAGACATTAATGCAGCAACGAGTCCCTTAGTCTTTCACCACAGTTGCCACACCTTTAGCAGTGATGGTATCTACAGAAAAAGGCCCTTGATGCCGGTCTGCAAGGGAGTCTTTTCTGTGTGTTTTATTAGGGTTTTGGAATATCAACACCTCATCACCTGCACTCGAAACTGCATGTTTAACATTGCGAGCTGCAAATATGTTCTCGTTCAGCTGTGTAAATATCAAAGTAAAAATGTAAATGTAAAATGTGATATGGTAAATATGATAATATAAAAGTTAAGTTATACTGAATATTAACCTCATTAACAAACTCTCTTCCCTGGTCAGTAATAATTTTCTTGACCATGCCGAACAAGTACAGCTTCTTAATGATTGCAGCTGACACTTCACTTGTGATCTTAGATTGCAGAGGCTCAGCAACAACCCATTTTGTATACAAGTCCGTCATAGTCACATATTTGTTGTATGTACATATACATACATTATATATAAAATGTAAATAAAAATGTAATTGTGCCATATTTTGTCAATTGTGATTTTTCACCGCAATCGAAATTTGTCCTCTGCATTTTACCCATCTGTGCAGTTAGAACACACACACACACTAGTTATTACTAGGGGGCTGTGGATCACATGTGCCCAGAGCAGTGAGCAGCCCTAGTCCGGGGAGCAGTTGGGGTTAGGTGCCTTGCTCAAGGGCACCTCAGTCATGGCCTCAGGTCTGTAAATCGAACCCACGACCCTCCGGTCACAAGACCAGTTCCCTACCACCAGGCCATGACTGCCCTGTATATACATAATAATAAAATATATATATATATATAAATATTATACACGCACACACACACACACACACACACGCACACACACACACACACACACACATATATATATATATATATATATATATATATATATATATATATATATATATATATATATATATATATATATATATATATAATGAGACTGTGGTTTCCTATTTGTCTGAATTTTCCCATGATGCCAAAAAAATTCTACTACCACCCAAGAGTGGGTAGTCTTTGTTTATCCCCCGGTGCAAATGTAGACAGATTCTGCTGTACCATTTTTCAAAAATCCACATTGAAGTCTTAATATGTTCTTAGGGCTTGGAGATAAATTTATCAGAAATTGGTTATCAGTTTCTCAGAAATCTCCCATAATTCCAAAAGACTGCTGCATGAGAGTATGAACCCTTAACTATCATCACAGTAAGTTTGCACAGATTGCACTGTACCATTTCCTCATAAATCTATTTTAGGTTCATAATGCATTTAGGCGAATTAAAGCACTCATGTCAAATAGGCTGAATTAGGACATCAATTTATCAGAAATCATCCACTATAGTTTGTGACCCTCTCTTTAATTTCCCTAATCAACTATGTGCATAAGACAATCAATTTGTAAAAATTAAAAATCAGGTTACTCAAATGATAATTTTTGCTTGCTGTGGAACTTTGATCATGATTACAATGACAAAGAACTCTAGAAGCTTCTCTGGCCTCATATACCCATGATGCCTTGCAGAGATATGCCAGAGAAAGGCTCTAGATAGAACATGCTGATGTAGGTTCACCAGCAAAAGACCAACTGGCCACATATCTGCATATTCCCACTGAGGCCAACTCTGATATGGGCAGAAATGTATTTAAATGGTTAAATACATGAGTACATGCCACACTGTGTACAGTGGAAAAGAAGAGGAAATTGCAGGCAAAACTAGCATCCACTTCTAAAACATGCCGTTTCAGACTTGAGGTAAGAAGTTTCAAGGAATACGTCACCTATAAACACAAAAAACAAAACATCAACTAACTAGTCAGGAGCAGCCAGCATAATTTCAGCCAGCTCTGATTTCATTATTTCTAGGTGGAGGACTCCTACAATGTTCCTTGCCAAATGCTGGATGTGTTCAAAACATTCTTTCAGAGGACATACTGTAAACCCAAAGAATCATGGATAAAATAAGACCACCGTAGCTGCACCTCTCCAGGTGACCAGTAAGCTGTTGAGAACCTGACAAAAGAAGCTTCTGCAGGTCATTTCCTAGACATTGACCTACAATCTCATAAGCACGAAACCTGCTGGCACCCAAATGGGGCGTGTGATGGAGCTACCCTTCACCACAATGTACACAACATAAGTATTGACATTGATTTCATTATGTAAGTTAATAACTAAATGAAGACACATAGGATGCAATTTACTTTTTATTGAGTAATATTAATCAGCTTACCAAGGGAGAACCTGCACAGAAAAAAGGAAAGGTTATATAATGTATGTAATGAAAAATGTTCATTTTATTTGAGCAATACCGGTGACTGGTATGCAGAGAAAGGCAGCCATGTTGTTTTGTTGAGAAAACAGATTGGGTTCTGTAGAGTCAGGGTTGCCAGGTCCTACAAAAATATCCTACACAAATTCAGTGTAAAACCCGCCCTTCAGTCAATAACTTTAGGGTTTGGGCTAGTTTAGGCTTCTGAAGGGCCTAAACTAAAATTGACTATTATATCGGGATCGATTCTTAGTTTTGATTTGTAACTCCTGCCCAAAAAACTGCACCCAGCAACCCCAGAATTTTTACCTGCGGCTGGATTTTCAAACCAGCCCAATTTGGCGTGAAAACTGCGAACCTGGCAACTATGTGTAGAGTGCTTTTATGGGTTGGGTTTTACCACCAAAAATCCAGGAAGTGACATCACACCACTTCCTGTGTAGCACTATAAAAGGCCTGATGAGAATTGTTTGAGCAGGTTTTTGGTGGGAGAGTATGTAATGCTGAAAGTAAGAAATGATCTTGATGCTTGAACTGTGCAGTGTGACAATTGATGTGAGGAACTTGTGAACTATCACATTTTGGGTTTTTTATGTCTTGGTTTTTTTCTGTAAATAGTTTTCTTGCCTCTACATGGGGATTAAATAAACACATGCTACTTCTTGACACCCTGCCTGAACCAGACCCTGTGCCTTGTCTGCCGGTCACTCACAGGGCGAACAGATCAAGGCCATGCAGAAGTGTCAGAATGTTATGTTTCTGTGCGGGATGCAGGATTTGATGTGTTAAACCATGAGTGGTAACAGAGGGTGGTCTTTCCCTGGAGGTCATACATAGGCATAGTGGGGGAAGTGTGACTCAAGGAGTCCCCATTGAAATGGGCTAAAACTGACCGTTTGTGTTTTGGTTTATCTGTGTATTTGCCAGGCTTGCTTGGACTCATTTTGCAGCATGTTGTGTAGTGGGAAAGACTACGTCTTCAGTTCAGAAAGAAGGTAGAGACACAGAGGTGGGGGTCCTGTGTGTAAATGTACTATGTTGGTTATATCATCAAACAAATTCCCACAGATTAACCTGTTGTTGATAACTGCGGTTCCTTTGATATGCGCTGGGTGTTAAAGGAAGAGGAGTTTGGTGTAGGGTCTCTTCTGTTTTCCTCTCTTCCCCTCTGCTTTCTTGCACATTGAGACACCCTGCACTGGTCTGTATAACTGTTTCCATGAGAATAACTACCTTTTCATACATTGATTTAGAATAGTACTGTTTGATAATAAATTAATCTAGTTGTTAATAGATAAATCTAGTTAATTGCTTAACCAACTTTTCTTAGTTATATCCATAGCAGGCCAGATTAACTCCTAATAAGTATCAGATAAAGGTAAATGTATAATAACACCTATTCCCTATAAAATACTTAATCTGTTGCATACGTTTTATATGCCAACCCCTTAGTAACTGTAGCTGTATAGTAAACCTCTGACAAAGCAGGCTACTGTTTATAGCAAGGAACTTTGTGAAGTTGGTTAGTTATATCCCGTAACCTACAGTGAGCTATTGGATAAGTGAGTTCCCTTAACCTTTATTTAAACCTTAACCAAAACTATTACATATTATGCACATTAGTCCTTCATCTGCACCTATTTCCATCTTTAGTTGTAGGTAAGCAGGGTTGAGGAGTTAAGCATCAAAACAAAAACCCATACAGCCAACCAAGATGAGCTCTGTTCAGGCAGAAGACTCAGATGCAGTAGTAGAGATGGTGTACAGGAACCCAACCCTTTCTCCAAGACACAGCACACGCCCCCTACTGGCCTCCATAGGACCAGGACAGAGGAGAGCAGGATGAAAAGTGGAACAGTCACGTACAATCCTGCAGATACAATCCTGTCTTCACCAACGTGTTTACCCACCACTCAAGCTTGGTTGGTTCTTCCTTCAGGGTGCAGATGTCTGGCTAAACAACAATGAGGGAAAATGAAACATGATTAAAAAATGCAAAGAATCCACGTGTGCCGGTCATTCACCACTTTTCTTGAAGGATTTCAGTGTGGATCTGCAAACCCTTGTGTATCAGCAGGGTCTCAGAGGAAGAGGCATGATGGGCAGGAAGACGGCTCCTCCCCCTTGTCGAAGGTCTGCCCGCGGCGTTGCAGAATGGCAGCTTCAGGTTCAGTTCCATCTTTACTAGAGGAACCCCTTCCTGCACGTGTCCCACTTGAACAGCTCCTTGCTGCTGAGTGTGTGTTCCTTTATGTGCTTGTGCAGGCAGGCTGTCTGTTTGGTTGTATCATGAGCATTTGGGGGAATTTCCACTACACTCAAATATAACCGAATCTTGTATGTTTATTATGTATGGTGTATTCTTAATTTAGCTGTGACTGTAGTTAGTAGACTACTGTAAAATCTTTATTATCATTGTGCAATATTGTGTGCTGATGGTGATATTGTGCAATGAACCCAAGTGTTGGTTGGCTTTTCCTGCTCCCTGTAACAGGTGATGCCTGAAACTTTACAATGTTATTCATGTCCCAGCTTGTGCTTTGAACCAGCTACTTCATCAAGGTGGGGCTTTACATCTGATAGTGTCAGAGGTATTTTGTGTGTGTGTGTTTTTAACATGTTGTCTTCTCACTCACTCAGGTGCAGGTTTAAAAATGCTGGAAACACTGTCTCTCTGCCGTGCTACAGGCAATCATGCTCGACTGACTGACTTTCAGCAAAACGAAACCTAACTCAAATCCGACCACAAGGGGGTAGTAAATCAACAAAATATAATCACAGGCCTTTCTTATGAACATTTCTCAGTATCGCAGTACATGTACTCTGCCTCCAACCTGGCTTGAAACCCCTGTTCTCAGTGTCCACCTTACGTTTAGCCATTTTTGAGGAGGGGGATAGCTGAACGTTGATGTCTGCTTTGACTGCTGATTTAGGTTTATACTTTCGCGAGTGACCATAGTGCGCGACTCCGAATTTTAATGTTGCTTTGTGTTGCAGGTTTGAAAAGTGCTGGAATTTAGGCTAAAGTACTTGAAAATGCTTGAAATTGTAACTACTTCGTTTCACAACAAATTGCTGTATTACGTTACGTTAACAAATACGAGCCTCTTGTAATTCCAGGACGAAACATGAGAGATCATGAAGACGTTAAGATTGAGCGTTTTGAAAATAAAAAACAACCATTAAATAATGTGATAAAAAGCAAATTATTTCGAACCATTTCGAGTATATGTATAAATATTTAACTTAATTAAGTTTAACGTGCTGGGAAATATTGAAATGGACCTTTAAAGTGACGTACAAGTGCTTTAATTCCACCTTATAAAGGTGTATGAACCCTGCAAACATGACTTTGTTCATTGCGTTGAGGCGTGGCGCGCGCAAAGTTACAAAATTTGAGATGTGCACGACCTCGAGAATCGACAGCACGCGAGACCCTCGCGCACAGGCAGAGCCACTGCGATTACGTCATTTTCGCCGCGCGGACCCTCGCGGGCCTTGACTTTGACATATGTGTTTTAGATGAACTGAATCATTAGAATCAGTTCACTAAATAGATTCCTTCAAAAGATTCGTTCACCGAATCGTTAAGTGCTTGGCAGGACTCCGACACACCTGGGTCACTCCACTATAATGGTTCAAATTGGACTTTGACATTTTCAAATTTTTTGCTTAAATGTATAATTTCTCTGTATACATCACAGCATTAAGGATATTTTTACCAATCAGAAAATCATATTTCCTCATCTCAGGCATTAGCTCTTTATTATTATTGGTCATTTTTTCAAGATCTGGGCAATGTTTTTCTTCAACCCCATTACGTACACAGTGGAAGCTCTCTGAATATGATCATAAAATGCATTTCTGAAGAAATAAATATTTTCATATTCATCAGATATCCTCAACACTAATTCAATAACTGTGAATACAAAAATGATATAGAATCTCACTTTTTTGCAATACTAAAGTCTGAAATGTCCCTTTTCATGAAAGCGCTCTTGTCATTTTTCATTAAAAGTGTGGTTCAACTAAAGAATCTTCACAAAAATCAATAAGCTTATAATAACTCAACATTTTAGACAGAAGTCAACAAACATTAAATTACTTTTCAATGCATTTTTTTAAAATTATGTATTAAAATGTAGGTGTGACAGGGTTGAGACTAGGGTAACGGGGTTGAAGATGGTAATGGGGTTGAAAGGACAAACAGGGCTTAGAGGACAGGATGCTGGAAATTCTGTCAGTCATCATTTCAGTCATCTTCACTTGGACCTGGCATGGAGTTGGGTTTAGGGGGATACTGCCCCTACTATACCTCAGTGAGAAGGTGAGCTCCTATCTTTGCATGTAGAAGAGCAGGTAGGCTGTTCTTGCCCTGCGCTTATGGATTGCTGGCTCATTCATTTTTGAAACCTTTGAATCATTGAATGTTAACCAGCTTTCTCCTTTCTCCTCAGCTACGTCACTGATGTAGTGCCTTGTCAGGGTAGCAAGATGTCATTAGTCACTTTAGTTTCTACTGCATGTTTGTGGATAATGTCAGACTGCTCACCACTGAAAAATTTGCAACAGGGCAGATGTAAGAGAAGGAGGAAACCCTGAGTGTCTCTCCCTCCTTTTTCAGCTGAAGCAAACACATCATCAGGAACTCATGGGCATCCTGTGGAAGACAGTACATCAGAAGAGCATTGCTCCTGGACTTCAGCAGCAACAGAGTGAGAAAATAAAGAAGGTTGTGTGCAGTTCCTGCAGACTACTGCATGTGGTTCTGATGTGTTCTGAATGGCTCAGAGGTTGTTTAACTGAACATGTTCGTAGTCCTCTCCAAACGCAGGGCATCTGACTGAAATACAGGCATTCAGGGCTCTCAGGAGCTTCTTCTGTGAAGAGCTACGACTAGTGAGCCTGCCTTGCTGCAAATCTGCAAAACATCTACGCACGGTAACAGGGAGACCAATGTGGTTTATTTCTCTCTGCATCACAACACCTCCCTAAGCACTCATATTTGAACAGTTCAGTTAGACACGTGAATCCTCTGTTCCTGATCTGGTACCTGAGCATCTGGCAGCTGGATGTCCGCTTAGCAATCGACCCCCCACCCCCCCCTCAACAACTTTCGTTCCATTGATGTGTATCAATCTGGTAGCCCTCCGCTATAATTGGTATTCAAGAAGTAGCTCCCAGTTTCAAAAATGTTGGTGACCCCTGCAGTAGACACTGCAGGATTCAAGATACCATTGAGTCAGACTACTACTAAACTACAGGAGTCCATGTCATTATCTAGTGTTTTTGTAAGTTAGACATTTGCCAAGAAGCACAAATAACCATCGACAGACATACCATTTAAAGAACAACCTCAAGTGGTATCAGCTGAGTTAGTGCTCTGGTAAGAACTCAACAAACAGGTGGGTCTTCAGTCTACGCTTGAAGATAGCAATAGACTCTGCAGTCCTAGCAGCTTATGGAATATTGTTCCACCATCTTGGAGCCAGGACGGAGAATAGTCTGGAGCTTTGTCTTCCATGAGACTTTAAGCATGGAGTTTCAAGTCGAGCCATCTTGAGTTTCTGAGTATTCGCTGTACGGATCGGCTTTTGACCATGGACATCATGTAGGGAGGGGCCAGTCCATTTTTGGCTTTGTAAGCAAGCATCAAGGTTTTATATCTGATGCGTGCCGCTACTGGAAGCCAGTGAAGAGAGCGTAGCAGAGGAGTCACATGTGAGAACTTGGGGAGATTGAAGACCAGTCGTGCTGCAGCATTCTGAATTAGTTGTAGAGGTCTGATGAGGGTGACAGGAGCACTGATAATCAGCTGCTGATAACCAAAAATCCCATAACGGTCGAATCTGAAATCCTGATGGTTGTCCACGGTGATGATGAATAGTCCACGGATGGTGATTCTTTCTGGCTTTCCTCACAGTTCCTTGCACACTGACAATGGTGATTGTTCTAATAATCCCGACGATCAGTTCTTGATGTTGTTAAGTCCTCTGGTCTTGATACTTATAGTCAAGACTCTTCGTTACTTTGATGCAGGCCACGGCACTAGCGCTGGCAAAGTGGTGAAGGGTAAGCTACAACTACAAAGAAAAGATTAGGTTGAAGGGACGTTGACAGTAGCATGTCCATTCTTACTGAAATTGTGAACCTGTTCCCATGACTCACCTCTGCATCTATCCAGTAGAATTGTTGAGCACCCACCAGTGCTCACTCTGCCACCCACTGTAGATGGACTTGTGCTGAAGCTTCACCTCCACCACCTGCATTTTATGGGTTTTGCATCGTCAATGTAGCAAAAAACTCATTTTGGTCTGGGGGCCGAATACAACTTAATCGGACCTCAAGGGGGCCAGACCAGTAAACTCATTACAAAAAATTACATGGAACTAATAATAATCAATCAATCAATCATCAGTTATTCATATACAGTGTTGCAAATAACAATAATTATTTATAATATAATTATTATTACAATAATAAGAATGCATTATTTTTAACAGCGTTAGGTAATGGCGTCATTTTGTCAGTAAAGGGATAATATAATTAATTACTTTTCCTGTCGTTACAACGCCGTTGACGTTACTGGTCATTAAAAGCGGTGCGTTACTATATATTGATATACTAACAGTAATGCGAGCGGACCGCTGCCCAGGCTAGTGAGGAGTAACAGATCTCGATAGGTCACAAGTTCTCGGTGTAACACCTGTTTATCTTAACAAGTCAGTAAGCGATTGGCTAAGGCAGCGTTATGGTAGCCAATCAGAGCCAGTGTTTTTACACGCGTGCCGAAGCACTCCAGTGACACGACACAAACGGAGAAGAGACAGAAATGGCGAGTCAGAAGTAAGCTGAAGAAAAATTTGCATATTCAAGTTGGCGATATAAACATTATTTAAGAAAATACTTGAAGTTCCTGAATGTCTACCAGACTGGGTATTTGATTTATTTAATTAAGAATAGAGGTTTAATTGTTAAGTTTACTTCTGTTGTGAACAAACCAGTTCTCAGGTTGAGAGAATTTAATTTAATTTGATAGATGTAAATGCACTTTATATAGTGTAACTGTTTACTTTTGTTTCTTTTTTTCCAAAGTTTTGGGATTATAAAGGATTTTATCCTGCACTGGTATGTTGATGTGCAATAAATGTCAAAATTTAAACACCTTTATGATCTACTCATTTCAACTGACTGTGATACTGCTTTTTCAAAAAATCCTTATTCATTGGCATATAACTTTTGTACTGTAATGCAAATAGTTACTTTCCCTGGTAACGAGTTACTTTTATTATAGAGTAATTCAGTTACTAACTCAGTTACTTTTTTGAACAAGTAGTGAGTAACTATAATTACTTTTTTAAAGTAATGTTCCCAACACTGCTCATACCTGAATACATTTAGACTTACTTATGGGGTATTTAGAAAATGATTCCTAAAGGCATCTTTACTTATTTTTACTCTTATTTGTGTTTTTCAGCAATCAGAATTTTCTGTGACGTATAAGGGTGTCTCCATCGATTCAGGTGGCCTTTTCAGGTCACATGAGTCTAATCACACCCAGACCCTGGAGACACCGGACCCTGCTGTTTTCTCCACCAGACCAGACCCACCAAGAGGACCCCCTCCACGCCCACCTCCAGGCTTTTAATCACCTACACAGCATTTTAATAGATTCTTATACAAAGTTCTAATCTCACTATGTATCATGCTTTTTACTTTTCCACATAAAAACAAAATGTTTTGAACTATGTTTGGTCTTTGTGCAGATGCCTTTTGGGGGGGGGGGGGGGGAATGGGGGGGGGGGTGGATGCGGCCTCACAACAATGTATACACTGAAAAGGCCAGGGTTTTCCCCGAAAACATGACTTAACTCCAACGATAGACTTCACCCATTGTTTTTTAATTTGTGCAGCACACACATGAACATAGTCCCTTAAACTGGATAAAACATTGGTAAAACTGTGCAGTAAAAGCTTAGCGGCATGTCTGGCCACACTCGCTGCCACCGTGAAGTTCTCCCTTGAAAGATCCTATGCTCGGCATTTAAATGAGTAGCCCCGGCCCCAACTTTGTTAGACTCTACCACCTACGTTGGAGCAGGACTACATACGTCGCCATTGAAACATGTACAACATACACAAACATAACTGTATGCTATTGTTTGCTAAACATCACATTCAGCATTACAACTTTTCCTGTCCTCCTCCTACAGGTTCAGTAGGACCTGCCTCCCCCCCTTCTGCCGATGACCGTGGGCTCTACCGGCCAGCACCAGGGAAGCCCTGGAAGACGGCCCTCCTCCCCTGAGGACGAAGGACCTCTAGTGAGTTATTCCTCTTATATATACACATACACAATCCAGGTGATGGGTCAGGTCTCTGACCCCATCAAAGTCTTTATTTTGCTTTTCTGTCTCTTTCTTCCTCTCCATCATGTAGGTCTCCAGTGCTTCTTCCTGGAGTAGAGACCACAGACAGCTGTGCAACCTGATCTTCACCCAGACTTCCAGGAGAAGAGGAGTAATGCAATTTGTGGACCAGGACACAATGCATATTGCCTTCTGTCATGCAGGTATCACAATGAAGCAGTCTGGTTCTCTTTTTTTTCTTCATTTTAATTGAATAACACATTTTCTACTTCCAGCAATGTCACCCAAGTAGGTGTTTTCCCCTCATTTTCTGCAGATCTTGGAGAAAGCCGTTGCCAATCTGGAACGCATCTGTGACGGGCAGGTGTGAGCAACAAAAAGGAAGCGATCACGCCAAGTCTCAGGGAAAAAGGGTGGTTTAATATAAAGTGTGCAAAACCTAAAACCCGTGCAATAGATCCAAATTAAGGATATAATGACCAGCGGTCAACTGGTACAAAGACAAGACATATATAGGCAAACAAACGACCCTCAGGTGAGACGGATCACGGGCTCCGCCCACCTGAGGGACACACATGACGTCACCAGACAATAACAACAACAGCCGCTGTGGACAGACGGCCGGTAGGGGGCCGCCTCACCGTGACAGCATCGACTTTCTCCTGAGCTTAGGGATGGTCTTGTCAGAGGTGGATGGTGCTTCAGCACTGGTAGACTGGAAACCTGCAAAGTCAAAGCAAATAGACGGCGTGAGAGGGATGCTGTGTGTAGTCTTCCATGCTGTTGTCATTATTGTTGTTCATGCCCTATTAGTTGTGCAGCAGGAAAGACTACTAAACCATGGAAGACTACTAAACCATGGAAGACTCGGTTCTTTATAAATAATACTGTCATGAATTAAACTTCATGAAATACTAAAATGCGTACCATCTGGAATATGTTTGTCCACCACCTGGTCCTCCGTGTGAACATGCACTTAGTTTGTGCGTTTCTTTAAAAAGAGCAGACAATTTGATATTAAAAAATCATTCAAAATATGATTGACGGTAGCATAAATGTATGGTTGAAAATCATTCAGAAGAGCAGAGTCTAAAGCTAATGGTGTGACTGGGAATAAATACATTTTAAAAACAGATACCTTGAATCTCCGCTTCAGAAATCTTGGAAACCTGAACCACCAAGATTTCTTCTCCAGCCCCACGTCCACTGTCTGTGCTGCACTCTGCAGAGCGGAGCCTGTATGGTCCTGTTCTGTCCGAGAGATGGTGATGCCAGCGACATCACCGAACAGAGTGAGGGCAATCAGAGCTGACAGCTCAGAGCAGCATCTCTGTAGTGACAGCTTCACTTCCACGTCAGCCTCCGTCACAGATGCGCTTCTAGAACCGTAGTGATCAGTGTCAGGCTTGGTCCAGGATGTCAACCCAAGGCGTTCTTGGAGAAAAGTTTCTGAAGCAGTCTTCACAAATCTCCTCACGATGCCCGACTGGAGTGCCTCCTCAGAAAGGTCAGACAGCACTGACCGAGTCTCCCTGCAGCTCATTTGTGCCTTTACTCGGTCCAGAGCCGCAATCCTTTCCAGCATCAGGTTCCTCACTATAGGGATGAGGTCCTGAGCAACCACCTCCTTCACTGCCACTTTGACCCATGCTGAGATTTTTTCCAGCACTTCAATCAAATCCTCCATTTTCATCTAGTTAGGTTAAAGGAAAGTGTAAAAAGTTCATCAGTATCCAAAAGCTTAATGATTTTTAATTATTACTTTTTTTAACCTTAAGCTGATTATTTCTTTAAGAAGTAAAATGCTAATGTAAAGAACATCTACTGTTGTGAAGGTCTGACCAGACATGGCCAAAGGCTCATGTTGCTATGGTAACTCAGACACACAGGCAGATAGGAAGACAGATACAGAGATTCGTACTCACATTGCTTGGCAGTGTATTCCTCAGCTCTTCAGTTAGAACAGCTGGATTAATCCCAGAGGTGGATACGACTCCACCACTTTTCCCACATGGAGGAGTGTTGAGATCCTCAATCACTGCCTCCTCCACTCTAGTACAGCAAATAGCTGTGGTGAAAGAAACATTTACTTTAAGCATCTATGAGGCAGAGACTAATGATGCACATAAGCAAATGTCACTAAAAACATAAATTGTGGAAAATTATAGTTATGAATAAATAACCTCATAATGCATCACGTTTTGGTAACATGTAATCACGCTAAATCTCACCTGAAAACCATCTGCTACGGTCTTTCTTTGCCTGCTTGTTTTTCACGCTGGGGGCAGACACATCACAGCCCTCAGGAAGCTCTTCTGCTGGCCCAGCTTTCTTAGACTGTAGTAGAGAAAATGAAGAAAAAATGAGTTTCATGATGACTATCGCAGGGGTTCTCAACTGGTCTCAGCCCGGGACCCACTTTTTCCCCCCATTGTCATTAAGTCGCGACCCACTTTTTAAAAAAAGTTGTCAGTTGCCGTACACCATGCACTTTATGTAATACAACTTGTTTGGTGGTCTTATGAAGGACCGTTTATAAGCTATTGAAATTATTACAAAAAACAGTGTGTAGTGCTCTGGGGCCTTCACGACCGCCACTTGCGTCTGTGTTAAGGTCATTTGTAGACGGTGCCTTAGACGTTGCAGTGGTGAAAGTTGCACATTTAAAATACGTCTATTCCTGACGTAAATAAAGTTGTAGATGTTTATCTTGGTTGCCAGAAACAAGAATTTTATTATAGCACTTTTGCCAATACTGTCTTAGTTATTGAAGAAAATTCCGAATACTCGAACGTGAAACAAACTTTACTGAAGTTTCCTAGTATGCATACGAGTGACTTTTGATCCCATTAAAATTAATTTAAAATTATGTACAGTTATAAAGAAGTGTGTCCTCTTTGGGTCCGACAGAGATGTAGACTGTGTGGGAAAAAATGCGATATTTTTCGCTTGGCCATTTTCAACGCTTAGTGCTAAAGTTTCAGCTCCGTTTTGCGAGTCATGCTGGTGATCGGATTCCTGCATTTGTTGATGGGCAGAGACGAACACGTGAGCGGGAGCTGGAGTCTATCGTTTAACTTTTAAAATACAAACTCAAAAGAAAAGGATGGATATTTTTCCAATTACAAAAAATCCTTACCCATAAAAAAATAATGCTGTCGCCAGTGGCGAGTGAAATAATTATAAAGTAAGCTACATTATGCATTAAACACGTTTCTGTGAAAATACAGGCTGCGGACATACGCGCAGACAGGATAGGGGGAATACGAACATTTCATAATTTGATTTTTTTTCTCAACACCGCTGGACTCTCAAGGAGAGAATATTGATCTATCTTAATGACCTCAGATGGTTAATAACCAATATTAATTGGTTACACATCTTAAATGTGATAAGAGGCCGTAAAATGAAGTAACTGGGATGTAACCGGATAATTAATGTTAATGTGAGTCGCCATTTGTGGTCGAAAGCAATTTAGTTCTATTTTTGTGCAATATTCTACAATCACTGTTGCTACAAAGCAACTTTAGAGAACTGTCTCGACGAGGAATGTCATTTTCAATAAATAAACTGAGAAGCGGCTCTCTCGAACTTACTCGGACTAAAGTGAGATTATGGAAAAAGCTCAAAGGAACATGAACTTACCCTCATCATTTGTTGATTTGTTGATGATCACTTGGAATAGTCGCACAAGATATCGCTGAACCGCTGTAGTCGCTACTTCAACCTCGGTGACGATCAAACCATCTGTGGTTAAATTAAACACTGTCTGTGGCGACTTTTATAGGTCTCCTGCATTGTGACTTCATATGCCGTGTTGTCGTAGGGACGCAGTTAGATAATAACTAAAACTACTAATTGGCCGTGTTGTCATAGTGACAGTTAGATAATAACTAAAACTACTAATTGGCCGAGTCTTCAAGTGCAAATCACATTGGGCTGGCCCATGTTAATCTCAGTAGTTTGGGCTGGGACATTTATCACACCCACTCTGGCCCTGGACATGTATCAGATCCACTCCGGTGTTATAAAAATCTGTGCTACCCATCGAATGTCCTACTTAGGTATTTTCATGTCAGTGTACAACGTACACCTATAATTTTGCGTTGTCAGCATTTTTTTCTCTTGAATTCACAATGACTGTCCATTTATTTTGCCAATTTACTTTTTTGTCAACAATTATTAAATATTTTTGTGAATATCCTCGGAAAGACCTGAGAAATATCACTACTGCTTTGTTTCTAATACGTGGAGGTTCCAAATGTCTGCTAGTCAGTTTGTTTTATCCTTGCCAGCAAATAACTGTGCTCTCTTTTATCATTCCATCCTAAATGGTTTTAGTTGACTGACCTTGAAAATAGCACTTCGACGTTCGTTCAGTTGGGCTATTTTACATTTTGAATCAATTTTATTAAATACAAGTAAATAACCATGAAATGTTAATGACGCTTGCACTCATCGCAGTCATTTCTGCGATACTCAGTTAAACGTGCAATTGAGGAGAAGTGGGACACGATACCTGTTTCTGATAAAGGGGACATACCCAAAGAGCTTCAACAAATCACAGAGGCAAAATCTCAGAAGTCCCTCCAAGTTTCAAATAAAAGGTCAGTAAAGTTCAAACATATGTTAGTCCAAACATGCTTCCAGCATTAATACTGTAGATTTTATGGTCTATATCGGTTCTAGACTGCGTTAACATCGTATTTGGACTGCGCAGACAGATTACATGGAGAAACCTGTGCACTTCACCTGTTCCAAATGCTCAATTCGGATAACCTCATATTAAGGCTCTAACGTTGGAGGATCCGTGGCTCCGTCCGAAATGCCGTGCAGTAGGCATTAGATTTCAATGCATTACGTTCTGCTCAAATCTTAAAGCAGTGCGTTCTTTCAGTAGGCGACTGGGCAGTTTTCATAACCTCGAACATACTACGTCCGTCATTTACCTATATCATATGATATGGCATATAACGTTATACCACCACAGTTTAAGGACCGCTATTAATTAAAAGCGCCATTCCATATTTGTGTTTTATATATTTATATTGATTTAGAATCAGCATCAAGACGTCGTCGAGGACTAACAGAGTTACAATAACCATTAACCTCGATTTAGCCTTATTAATAATCCCAAAGCTAGATATATTTATATTTGCAAGGGTTATAATTTTCAAGGGGATAATTTGGCATTTCACTAGCATCACTAAAGTGAGGTGAATCCCCAACTTTGTTATATCAGTGTGACAATTAGGCAACCAAGATTTATAATAAACTAAAATAGAATTAACGTAAAATAATTTGACATACAAACCACTTCTAAACCAAATAAAGTTGGTCAAATCTTTAAAATCAAATCTTTAAATCACAGAAAGTAAAAGTGTCTAAAATTGATGTAAGTGTCATCACCATTGTAGTTTTTATTTTGTGGTTGTACAGGGTGTCCGCCGGGTCTTAAAAAGTACTATAAGTTGATAAATCAATATTGGAAAAATGAAGGCCCTTAAAAAGTATTTAAAAGCCTTAGTCGCGATTTTGGAGTAGGGCCTACTGGATTTTCGTTGATATTTTAGCTTTGCAACAAAAAGTATGCAACTATAAAAAATAAGATGTCCCTTTTTTACATCCGGTTTATGTAAAAACTTTTGGGAATCATTTTCACTATCAGTTCGTTTTTAAATTCTCTATTAAGGCTTTATTTTATTATTTTATTTTTCATACAGAAAATAATTCTGGAAATATAATGTGTCGTTTTGCAAATATAACACACGGCAAAGTGAAGGAAAAAAAAACAATAAAATCCAGTCAGCTCGCGCTCTCCAAATACTTGATTAAAAAAACAAAAATGCTTTGGACGGAACGTACACGTACCATAAGGCCCGTTAGGCTTTTTAAAGGTAAAAATGAGTGGACTAAAGAAAAGAAAGTGGGAACTGAGTGCCGAGTGCTTAAAAAGTGTGTTGAGTGGACAACAAAATATTTTTCTCACTGAGCTTTGATCAACGGCTGTATGTGTGATATGCCAAGAAACGGTTGCAGTTTTCAAAGAGTACGAAATCAGCCGTCACTTTGCTACGATGCATGCAGACCATGCTAGCAAGCAGTCAACAGAAGGACGAACGGCTACTGCTCAGAGGTTGGCAGTTTCTCTACTGTGTTATGAAAAAAAAACATATGGAAAGTTTGGAGGAGCAATGTGCGCATTTACGCACAGCAGGGGTACAGTAGCTTCATTAACTCACCGTACATCGCTCTCAATTTAAAGAGCCCTTTCTAGTTTCTGCTGCTGGCAGGATATTTAATGCAGTCTGTCTCTCAGGACAATCCGTCCATGTTTTTGCGAGGTTTAAAACAATTAGAAATTATTGAGCTTACACTGTAAAAAAAAAAAATCCTAATTTTATGTAAAATAACTGTAAATATTTAATGTATTTTAACATTTTTTCCAATTGTATGCAAAACTTTGTAAAATTACAGACATTTGTAATTTGACAAAATGTCTTTTATTTTAAGTATTATGACAATAATTACAAGTTACATGCTTTTCTCGTTTTTTTACGGAAATAATACAGTATTATTTATACGGTATTTTTCTGCTTTCTTAAATTATATACAGATTCATGTATAATTACAGCAATTATCTGCAATTAAACATTCGGTTGATTATATAAAGGTTTATGTCTGTAAGAACTAAAAAGTTTTTTTCTCTGTCATTTTAATCAAAATCTTATGTCTTTTGGCACTGCTGGTTTAAACATGATTTTCAATGTCAGAAATGAATGTGGCTTACATGTATCAATACTCGTATTTTGATTGTTAGGCGTCCTCGTAATTCAGAGGATCCATTGATGTTCAGGAGAAAAATGAACAAAATATATAGGTTCGGACATATTAATTTGCCACAGAACGTGATGGTAATTGAAAATAATTTCTGCAGTTGAAAATGCTCATTTTTATGATGCCTACAGAATGAAGAGTGACTTCCTAATGTCAGTTCAGACATTAGATTTTTACATTGGCATATCTAAAGTATGTAACTGTAGTAATGGCTGTAGGAGATTTCTGTTGATTGTTCCATCTCTATTGATGTCTGTTCTCATTTTAGTTCTTGTGCAGTCAATGGCAATAGAAAATGGCAGTTTGTTTGGGCGCTGGACTTTTAAAAGAAACATTTCTAAACACTGGGTCTATACTTGAACATAACCAAGGAAATAACCTGTAACACACTGAGAGACAGATGAACTGATATACTGGTAGACGTACATTGTAATGGAACAGGCTTTTAAACTTAAAAATGTGTGTGCCTATAGTTACACACTGGAATAAAAACACAAGTTGAACAACCACTTAAATATAAATGTTATCTCTAGGCTAGGGGCATAAACGTGATTTGAGCTCATTGCTTTTAACCATAATTGGTTAATCTGACTGTCATTCAGGAAACTGGCCAATGACAACTGTTTGCGCCTCTCAGGTCATGTTTGAAAATTTCAGTGTGTGCTGATGGTCAGCCTACGAGCTGTGGTGGCTAGCTAGCTACCTGGATTATTTTACATCTACCTGCCAAATTATTATTTTGAGCGGATTATCGTTGGATGATTCAACAAAATAAGATGGAAACGGGGCACAGAAAATTTAAGTGAAGCATTATTGGTGACATCAGGTAAGAAAACGTCCTTACTTTATGTAAGCCAACGTTAGCTAGTTAACTAGCTAGTTAGCCCAGTTTAAAAACACATTTCACGTGAATGTTTCATTTGATAAAGATGAAAACAATAAAATATTAATATCTAATATTTTCCGATGCTTTAAAATACTTTAATTCGGTCACTGTTAAATACATAATGGGTTAAATAATGCTCTATGCGGTAATCAAGTCTTTGTTATAAGGTTCATTGAACATAACTAAATCTAGCGACAGCTAGTTCCTCAAATTCGGTCTCGGTCTCATCGGACGTAATTTCTACATTTTTAGCACTCTGGATCTGTATTTTGAGTGGCAGACATTAATGGGGTTTAAAAAATCCGCCTCCATCACGTTCTGCGTGGCTGAATATTGTACCGTCCACCAATGGGCAGCGACGAGGGGTGGAGTCTACAGGCCTCCCAGCAGGACCCGCGGTGAGTTCCCTGTTTCCCTGGATGTGTGTTGTATGTGTTAGTGTTCCCCCTCCCTTTTCCCATTAGAATCAGTGTATTTGGCACTTGTTTATGCTTTTAGCGTGTTGCTTATAAAATAACAGTTCGCTAACTTTGGTGTCATGATTCATTCTGGTCCTTCTGACTCAACACCGTTACAATATGTAATGAATATGAATAGACTTAAAACTGCAGCATTTTTTTTGTCGAAACCTTTCCAGATTAATGGAGGAAATCCTATGCAATTAAAATTCATGTTGCTGCTGGACCACTTCTCAGTTAAGCTAATGCAGATCTGCACTGAAGAAAGAAAGGGTGAAGGAGACCAGGTATGGTTTGTGTAAAAAATTAAAACACCATTATTGGGATCATTGTGAAGATTTTGTCCATTGCATTTTTACCCTTAGGGAATAAATATGCTTTTCTCATATGTTAAATATGTAAAGCAAAAAAATTATATGCATCAAGTTTGGCCTACATTTTGTTTACTGTACAGAGCTAGAGCGCAACACAGCCCAGAGCAGGAGCGCAACACAGGCCAGAGCAGGAGCATCACAGCCCAGAGCAGGAGCATCACAGCCTAGCTCACAGTACAAATCAATCTGGCCATTATGTTGAGGTGAGTGACTCTCCCTGCTGCACCACTACACTGGATCTTCAGGATCTGCCACCTCCTGAATCCCTCTTCACTGTTTATGTGTTTTCCAAGATTAAGTGCTATCATTGTCATGATTCAACATAACACAGAAGTGTGATCCCTTTTTGAAATGGCTTTGCTATATATTTGTACTATAATATTTGTAATGTTATTGGCACAAAATTAACAGCAGCTAACTTTGGATTTTGTCTGCAACTTTTTAACAGGCAGACTTCAGCTTTTCACTTCTGAGAGGCTAATGACCAGATCCTGCAGATTTCTTCTCTGCAACATACGGAGAATACAACCCTTTCTTTCACAGGAAGCTACCCAGGTGCTTTTACAGTCTCTCATCATCTCAAAGCTGGACTACTGCAACTGCTTACTTACGGATCTTTCTCTATGGGTCATCAGACCTCTACAAACTGATCCAGAATGCAGCTGCATGACTGGTCTTCAATCTCCCCAAGTTCACATGTCACTCCAGTGCTGCATTCTCTTTACTGCCTTCCAGTAGCTGCATACATCAGATCTAAAACCTCGATGCTTGCTTGCAAAGCCAAAAATGGACCAACCCCTCCCTACATGATGGCCATGGTCAAAGCCCCATCCAAACCTTGAGTACTTTGAACCTCAAGTACGGCTTGGCTTAAAACGCCATGCTTAAAGTCTCACGGAAAACAAACTTCAAGACCTGTCCTGGCTCCGAGATAGTGGAATGAGCTTCCATTGACTGTCCAGACTGCAGAGTCCTTAGCAGTCTTCAAATGACTGAAGACTCATCTGTAGAACAGACTAAATCTCTAGCACTTGTCATAGTTGTTTCCGTTGTATGATATAGTACCTATGTGAGTTTGCATTTCTTGTAGGTATCCATTTTAATTTCTGTAGTTTAGCAATATTCAGCCTATGTTTTTGTGTACTTCTAGGTATTTGCATTGATTTCTGTAGTTTAGTAGTATTCTGGTTCGAGGGTATCTTGAATTCTGACCTATCTATGTACTATTTAGAATTAATTCTGTGAACAGATGGCAAAGCACTTCGTAAGGCGCTCTGGATAAGAGTGTCTGCTAAATGTCCTACATGTAAATGAGAAGGAGTGTATCTTTCATGTCACATCAGTGTTATGTGTTTGTAGTTGTGTTCAGGCTACTGATATTGGTGATGGAGAAAGACACTGAGTACAGTCCTGGGGATTTAAATGATTAAAAGTGATGATAGAGGACATTGAGGTGCTCAACATTGGTATAATATACTTTTTCATTTGTATAAAATAACTTTGCAGTTTGCATTCCACATTTGAGTTTGTCCTGGAAGTCACGATGAATATGGACAGGAAAAATCTGTAAAATTACGGTACTTCTCTGCAGAACTTTTTGTGCTGTCACTTTATTGAAAGTGCTTAATTGTACTAATTCAGGGAAAAGTTGTAAAATAAAGGTATTTCTCTGCAAAACTATTAGTGCTGTCACTTTATTGAAAGTGCTTAATTGTAATAATTTAGGGAAAAGTTGTAAAATAAAGGTATTTCTCTGCAAAACTTTTAGTACTGTCACTTTATTGAAAGTGCTTAATTGTAATAATTCAGGGAAAAGTTGTAAAATAACAATATTTCTCTGCAAAAATATTAGTGCTGTCACTTTATTAAAAGTGCTAAATCATAATAATCCAGGAAAAATCTGTAAAATAACGGTATTTCTGCAGAATGTTTAATGAATTTTTCTGTAAATTTATTGTTTTTCCACTTAATTTAAATCAGGGTTTTTTACTTTAAAATTAAAGTTTTTGTTTGGCAGCCGCTGCTGCCAGTCGTTTACCGTTTTTTTACGATTTTTTTTTTAGTGTACTGTGCTCCGTTGGTAGTATTGCCAGTGAAATGATATGCCACTACTTGCTTCCACCGTGTTTGTGTTTCCAGCCAGCATAAAGACACAAGCATGCTACTCCTGTGTGACCTGGCAAAGTCACATCACCGTAGAGTTTGCCGGTAAGCATATGCAACTCCACACTTGGTGTGATTGCCATTTCATCCAAGGTCAACACACATTCCCGTTCAATCTCTGTCAACCCATCTACCTTCAGTTTAAGGAAATCAAACACCTCTGTCAGCACACCAGGCTCAAATCTAACGCATTGCATCCTTCTCTGTAGGTTTCTTATTCCTGGCAGGGGAAATTGCAGTTCCTGCAGGGTCTTGTAACCTGTCCCACCAGCAGTAAAGCCAATTTTCAACGCCTTCTTAATTGTCTCATTGCTCAATTTCATCCCTTTTGTGGTTAGTCTGCCTAATGCTTTCATTTGATCTTTTGATCAGTTTTGTGTCCCTAACTTTCAGTGTCTCTTGAGAGTGGCATTTTCCTTCCTTATTTTTTGTAGTGCTGCCTTTGTTTTCCTCATGATTTTTTCTAGTCTCTTTAATTTTTTCAATAGCTCTGATTGGCTGGCTTCTGGCTGATGGTTATGCTGACTGGCTGCTGGCTCACTGGGTTGTATTCGCTCTCCCTGTCTCTCCTCACTAGCCATGTTCTCTCTTTGTTCAATCTCACTTTCCCTTCTCTCTGTATCCTCATCCCTTATTTCCTCAGTTTTTGAAACTGCTGGATATAAAAGACATATACTATTTACTGTGATTACCTTTTAAATATTCTATCACTTAAAGAAATAATATAATTATTAGGAGTTCATACTTATTATACACTGCTCAAAAAAATAAAGGGAACACTCAAATAACACATCCTAGATCTGAATGAATGAAATATTCTCATTGAATACTTTGTTCTGTACAAAGTTGAATGTGCTGACAACAAAATCACACAAAAATCATCAATGGAAATCACATTTATTAACCAATGGAGGCCGGGATTTGGAGCCACACACAAAATTAAAGTGGAAAAACACACTACAGGCTGATCCAACTTTTGATGTAATGTCCTTAAAACAAGTCAAAATGAGGCTCAGTATTGTGTGTGGCCTCCACATGCCTGTATGACCTCCCTACAACGCCTGGGCATGCTCCTGATGAAGTGGCGGATGGTCTCCTGAGGGATCACCTCCCAGACCTGGACTAAAGCATCCGCCAACTCCTGGACAGTCTGTGGTGCAACGTGACGTTGGTGGATGGAGTGAGACATGATGTCCCAGATGTGCTCAATCAGGTCTGGGGAACGGGCGGGCCAGTCCATAGCTTCAATGCCTTCACATTGCAGGAACTGCTGACACACTCCAGCCACATGAGGTCTAACATTGTCCTGCATTAGGAGGAACCCAGGGCCAACCGCACCAGCATATGGTCTCACAAGGGGTCTGAGGATCTCATCTCGGTACCTAATGGCAGTCAGGCTACCTCTGGTGTGCACATGGAGGGCTGTGTGGCCCTCCAATGAAATGCCACCCCACACCATTACTGACCCACTGCCAAACCGGTCATGCTGAAGGATGTTGCAGGCAGCAGATCGCTCTCCACGGCGTCTCATGTTATGTCTGTCACGTGCTCAGTGTGAACCTGTTTTCATCTGTGAAGAGCACAAGGTGCCAGTGGCGAATTTGCCAATCCTGGTGTTCTCTGGCAAATGCCAAGCGTCCTGCACGGTGTTGGGCTGTAAGCACAACCCCCCATCTGTGGACGTCGGTCCCTCATACCATCCTCATGGAGTCGGTTTCTAACCGCTTGTGCAGACACATGCACATTTGTGGCCTGCTGGAGGTCATTTTGCAGGGCTCTGGCAGTGCTCCTCCTGTTCCTGCTTGCACAAAGGCGGAGGTAGCGGTCCTGCTGCTGGGTTGTTGCCCTCCTACGGCCTCCTCCACGTCTCCTGGTGTACTGGCCTGTCTCCTGGTAGCGCCTCCAGCCTCTGGACACTACGCTGACAGACATAGCAAACCTTCTTGCCACAGCTCGCATTGATGTGGCATCCTGGATGAGCTGCACTACCTGAGCCACTCGTGTGGGTTGTAGAGTCCGTCTCATGCTACCACGAGTGTGAAAGGACCACCAACATTCAAAAGTGACCAAAACATCATCCAGAAAGCATAGGTACTGAGAAGTGGTCTGTGGTCCCCACCTGCAGAACCACTCCTTTATAGGGGGGGGGGGGGGGGGGTCTTGCTAATTGCCTCTCATTTCTACCTGTTGTCTATTCCATTTGCACAACAGCAGGTTAAATTGATTCACAATCAGTGTTGCTTCCTAACTGAACAGGTTGGTTTCACAGAAGTGTGGTTGACTTGGAATTATATTGTGTTGTTTAAGGGTTCCCTTTATTTTTTTGAGCAGTGTATATTTGTAACCTCGTTTTGTCCCTTGTCTCAAGAATCACTGATTTGTAATTACACCTAAGCTGTAAGGTACTGGAAAATATTGAAAATAGAAATTGAAAGAAAATAGACATTGAAAGTGCCTGACTTTGACCAGGGAAAAGGTGTATGAAAGGTGTATACAAGCCAGGCTGCATCAGGTTATTGTAGCAGCCTGGCTGATTTGGTGTTTTGGTTAAAAAATTGGAAGTTGTGATATTACATGTGCTACTCAACTTTGGAATGTTTGGTTTAGAATGTTTGGTTGGGAAGATGGAATGTTTTGATTTCAATTTTGATGCTGTAAAGCTCAGAACTGATCGTATGAGATTTTGCTCTGTGACTTACAACCCTTACAAATCTTACAAATAAGATCTGATTTACTTTCTATTTTTTGTAGATCTTTCTATCTTTCTATCCTTTCTATTTTTCACCTTGAGAATGAGTTTTTACCCCTGCAGAATTGACCAGCCAAGGCCTGGGCAGGAACAAAACAACTTCATAGACACACCAGGTTGTACCACTCATGGTGAGAAAAATACATTTTCATATACTGTACATAATTTTATACTTCTATGTAAGACAGTATATTTAGTTCTTATGAGTATGGATTTCCATAGGCTTATTCATAATAATAAAAAATTAAATATACACATTTATGTAGTAGGTTTCTAAGGTTCAGAAAAATAACATGTATATTTATTCTATTGATGACTGTCAAGCTCTTTATTTCATGTGTACAGGATAATATAATTAATGGAGCATGGGTTATTTCTTTGATTTCTTTGACTCAGCACAATTTTCATAAATCCCACCATGTTACATATATGTGTTAACATTGTCCATGTGGCCATGAATAAAGCAAATAAAAATAAACATTTTTAAAAAGAAACAGATTTCTAACATCACAAATTCTTAAGCATTCTCCCCACATTCTAATGACATCACATGGCACCATAGCCCTTCTTATAATTACTTGTTCATTGGGAAACACTTACAAGGCATTTGAGCCTCACTGTGAGGCGTGCTGGGGTTCACTTTACCTGCTGTGGGATTTTCAGGTGTGTCCTACAACCCCCAAGAGCCAGTGATCCACGGCGGAAGTACGGCCGGACCCTCAAATGTCAGCCATGTTAGCATGCCTGCAGAAGGACCATCTATATGGGACATCCACCAGCCCACAGGTCCACTCCACACTGGTACTGTGTAACACTGAAGATTACATGCATATTCAACAAACCAAACAACCATGCATGATAAAGTAGAAAAAAAAACATTTATTTGTTTGTAAGGTCTGGCAGAGGTGCAGAACCATCAGCTTTCTGCACATGACCTGACCAGCAAAACATCAGTTTTATCAGAAAATGAGACATCACATAGTCTTCAACATTGTAATGAATTCACATGGCACTGTAGCCCTTCTTATAGACCTGATGATCTTAACAGTACACGCTCATGCATCCTCTGTGCCCTGGGTTGGTGTTTTGCATTTAGGCCCTGACATGGAGAGGCAGAGACACCTTGCTCAACCCCATGTTCAAGGCGAGGTTCTGAGGCAGATCCTCTTCTTTCATATAGACATTGATAAGATATTTTTACTAGGCACGCGTACTGTTTTTACAAACATTTGTGAATGGGTCGCTCTCAGGAGCTCAGTGCTTTCCAGCGTGGAACTGTGACAATATGCCACCTGTGCAACAAATCCAGTCATGAAATTTCCTTGCTCCTAAACATTCGACAGTCAGCTGTATTATAAGGGAATGTGAATAACAACAACTCAGCCATGACTGCCAAGTGACCATGACTGCATATTTGTATTATGAAACATGTGGACAGTATTTATTACAAACAGGGGAAGACAAATGAACGAACCAGATGGACCAGAGGAAGACAAATGAATTTGAATGTATTTCATTTTTCACTATTTTAGTACACCCCCAAACAATCTAAACAAAACATTGTCATGCTGCTTTGCTGGCTTCTGATACCTCATCTGGACTGCTGCCAAAGCATATATCTATTAATCTTTGTAATCTATGTAACATGGCTTATTTAAGTATTGGGTATCACCTGGCCAGTTTTAAACAGTGGCATGCAGCAGCAGTCTGTGTGATATAAGGAGTTTGTGCTTTGTACCCACTTCTGTGGGCAAGGACAATGTGAGCTTACAAGCAAGACTAGACTTGAATGTTTTATTGCAGTCAGTTGATTGTGCTGGACCTCCGTGAAAAAATATTTTGTTGTCCACTCTTTTTTAGACACTCGGCACTCCGTGTCCACTTTTCTTTTCTTTTCTTTGCTCCTCTCATTTTTACCGAAGGGCAAAACGGCAGCAGGAAAGTTACACTCCAACGGAGGTCAATGTGTCTGGATTAATGCGCCATCTATTGGGGAAACGATGGTATTGCAGATGAAAGGGTAAAAAGGGGAAATGAATGACGTTCTTACTATCATTTAGACAGGTTTGGCGGGTCGGATTAAAAAGCCTAAGGGGCCGTAGTTTGGCCTATACAAACTAAATTGTGTTGGGTAATTTCCACTTCCACTGAGCTAACACATCCTACCTTGCATGTATCTTGCGATCGGAATTACTACTACAAATAAGGATACACACACTATATTTGCTCATATATATAATTCTCAGATATAATTATCGGGTGTGTTAGTAATGAAAGGCGTGGGAGTTTAAAATAAACTCTAGCTTCCGAACAAAGGCCTTATTCAACAAAATTCCACACTAGAGCCAACGGATGGGACTATTAACTTTTTTTAATCCACCTCGCAAGTAGGAGCAATCCACCGAACACAACACGAGCTGTAATCTCGCCACTCCACAAAACACAAACCCCCCAAATGTCAAAATAAAAGACCCCCAATATAAATGATGCATTAACACAAAATGGTCTCTAAAATTACAACTAAAATTGCTGTCTCTCAGTAGTTTGTGTTTTGATACTGCCTATGTATCCTATGGTTTTAAAGCAAGCATTGAAGGAGTGCCTACATTTACTCCCTCTGTGGTTTACTGGCGAGATTGGCATTGGCTTCTGCAGTCTAATGTCTAAACAAAGAAAGATGAAATTGTATTTACAGTGCATATAGTACATATACATTTTCTTCAAGCACACGAGTTACATTTTCTTCAAAGAAATGATTTAGAAATGATTGAGGATGAGAAAGAGAGGATGCTCACATTTAAAATTATTATTGCAGAAAAACATGGGGAAACAGCAGTGATTAAGATTTCAACTAGCATTTCTATTTCAATTAAATTTATTTGTATTTGATTATATTCTGTTTGAAATGTGGAATATGTTTTTTTTTACTTGTATAATTCAGATGTGTCAACCATTGGTTAATGTTAAAATAATTCTATTGTTACTTAAAGGTTACATAAACATTGTGTTCTCTTCATTTTAGCTGAGCGCAAGGTGAGCAGAAGCTGCAAGTTGTCTGCAAAGCGAGGGCGAGAAGAGGAACCTCTGAGGCGGAGTAGGAAGAGGAAAGGGGATGCTCCTCAAGACTTGACACCCCACCCCATGGAGACGCGGGCAAAGAAGAAGAAGAGAGAGAAGAGAGAGGAGGAGTGCAAAGGTCTGTCTAGAATAGCACCCTCAACACTACCAGCATTTTACACCTGCTGAAATTTATTTTGACTGAATCTTATGTTGTACAATGATGTAACTTGTTTTTGTTTCATGTAGTGAGCTTCAATTCACGCTACACTGTGGGAGATCTCCTGGGCACAGGAGGATACGGCTCAGTGTATGCAGGAGTCCGCAAGGCTGATGGAAAACAGGTGAGCATCAGCACACAATACAAGAATGATTTTGGGACTTAATTTCTATTTTAGATTGTGATTAGAACTTTGAAAGGAGCTATTTTCCCTAGAGAGCCTTTGTTATTCACATGGCAATCAAGTGGTCAAATCTAATGTGCCTTGACCTTTTTCCACTTTTTGAACACAAAGATCCTGATTATACAATGTAATAAGCTTGACAATCTGTGGATGAGTATTTATCAGACTCCAGATTTATGAGTTACCTGAGAAGCTGTGGCTACCATCTGCAAGCCCTTAGATATATGTTAAATGTACTGACTGTTTTGTGTAAACAACTTCACTTGCTGTGTTTTTTATGTGACCAGATCGCCATTAAATTTGTGCCGAAGCATCACACAGAACGGTTCATCACTGTTGTAAGTTCAATATCTTTACTTATGTAATATTGCAACAATGTCTGGAACTTTTTAGATGGGTAAAACTGCAAAGGGACTATAAACGCAAAGCTGTTAATTTTCCATTCAGTGACTCCTCCCAACACGAATGGAAAACAGTTCACTTTTAGATTCAGGTTTCATCTAATGATTGGTACCAATCCAGATCCCTTTCATGTTAACCTGCTAACCATAATTCCACTATAAAACTTCAAACCCATACTAACCATGTGTTCCCTAATTTTAGCCCGGCGAAACTCGCAGTCTCCCCTTAGAGGTGGCTTTAATGGAGATGGTGTGCAAGCCACCTCGTTGTCAGCATATTGTGGAGCTGCTAGAATGGTTTGATTGCGACTGCTTCATCTTGATTCTGGAGCGACCCATCCCCTGCATGGACCTGTTTGATTTCTTGGACTTGCACCAATACCAACTACCTGAGCCACTGGCACGATTGATCATGCGTCAGGTGGTTCAGGCTGTCCTTCACTGCCGTGACCGTGGAGTTCTGCATAGAGACGTCAAGGAAGAAAACCTTCTGGTCAACACCGACACCCTTGACGTCAAGTTGATCGACTTTGGTTGTGGCGATCTGCTTAAGACCGAACCCTACAGGCGCTTTGAAGGTTATTTACCATAGGAATGAAATGTGCACCTCAAGTTAAAAAATGGGATCAAATTAGAGACTATTATAAACTTGTTATTTTGTTACTGATGATTCTCTCTCGTTGTCTTAGGCACCAAGGTATACCGCCCACCTGAATGGCTGATTGACAGGACGTATGAGGGCCGTCAAGCCACCATCTGGAGTCTGGGTGTGCTCCTCTACAGCATTATCTGTGGAGATGTGCCCTTTGAGAAGGAGGAGGACATTGTTGAGGCAGACCTCTGCTTCAAGGGAAACCCATCCAGAGGTGAAAAGGCAGAAGCATCTTCAAGATAACTAGAAATTCTAAATTGCAAAATGATCATTTATGTAATTATTTCATCTGGTAATGTAATACACAACCACAGATTCATAAAATGTACTAATGAAGAATGGAGAATTGGCAATACAACATTTTGTAACCGTCTTAAAATTATAAAAAAGACTTGTTCAGTCTTTTTAGTTTTTGTTAGTGATGAAGGTTTCTGTACAGTTCTGTCATTTAAAAACTTTGAATAAGCCATTAGAACAGTCAGATCAGAGGTTTCAGATGGTAACTGATTTTCTTTCTCAACCAGTGGGGAACCGTCAGGGCCCTCTACGCCCTCTCAGAGGGCCTAAAATATTCTTAAAGCATTATATATATAATTATCCAATTTTATTTTATCTACTTACAGTTTGACATTCGACATCTAAACAATTACAAAAATATAAGCAAATAAAATATTCACCCGTGTCTATTCAATCTGTGTTGGAAGGTGAGGGGTTGAGTGGATGCCTGTGAGCCTGTGTCTCCCCCTATCAGGACTGTGATGCCCGCTGTTCGTTTACAGAGGGCCTGGCAGTTATAATTCAGCGCAATACCAGTTTCAAATGACAGCAAAATTGACCAATCATATCTTCTCTCTTAGTGGGCGGGCTTAACTGTATGATAATTTCCGCCCGCTGTGGCGACGCTAGCTGTCATTAGCACCATCGCTAGCTAGTTTCGATTCATCCCTTTGACGTCCTCGTGCGCGTTGTTTACATATTCCGCTTCCGAGAACCACGGAGCTGTGAACCTTATTTTGTTTGGAAACTTATTTTGCTTAAGATGTTATCTAGTACAGATATTATTGTTTATTGCGTTTTTAAAGCTGTACTGTCGTCTCAGTTTTTCTTTATTTAGTTTATTAAGAAAGGAAAAAAAAAATTCGGGGGGGGGGGGGGGGGGGGGTAGCGGGCCCAGGTTTAAAGGTCACGATTCGCTACTGTTCTCAACTAATCCCGTTGCTACACACACAGACTGCCGCCATCTGCTAACATGGTGTCTGCAAAAGGACCCTGAAAAACGTCCTGTGCTCGAGGATGTTCTGGCACATCAGTGGTTTTCAGAAGGCCTTCAGAACTAAGTCAGGTTAGTAAATGGAACTGGGCATGAGACTAGAGGACAGCCACCAAATTACATAGTCTGGGCCACTGATATTGAGTAATAAGCAAGGTGCAATGTAATATTGGATGAGCTTATCAAGTTGTTGCTTATGGACCAGAAAAATCTGGGTCAGGCATAGTGTACTATATAACAATTGAATGCTCTAAGTGGTATATGCTTATATGTAGTACTTTATTAATCAAAAATGCAATTTAGGATTGTTCTATCTGTACTGTTCCTCTATTTATTCTGAGTTCTAAATGGGGTTTTTTTTTCCCTATTCCATAGATTCAGTTTTGAGGGCAGCAGACGGAGGCAGTAAAGGTGTACCAAACACACTAGCTGCCCTAATGATGCCTTGCTGGCTGTGTCAGGGCTGGCTTGGATGCCACACCTTCTACCTCCATAAGAGGCACCGAGTCAGTCCTAGTGCGTTCCCGTGTGAATGTTTCTCTCCACCTTACTCTCTTTCTCTTGTTCTCTCTCTCTACCTTTTACTTTTACTTATTCGAGTATCTACCTCCTGCGCCACTTCTGGCCCATCTCAAGTTTTCCTCCAGTCTTATCTCTTCCTGTCAGTTACTCTTTTATTTTGGGAAGGGTTTTGTTTTGTTGCGGCGTTCGCCTGTTGCCGGTCACTTCCCCTGGCGTCCTTGGTTTCATTTTACGTGTTGAGTTTCTTCCGCGTTCTTTTAGTTGCCTTTGTTATTTTCCTCCCGTGTCTATACGGTTTAGTTTTGCCTTTTCACATGTTGAGTATTCCACGTTGTTTTCCATTCTACGGTTGTGCTTTATTTTTACGCGTTGAGTTTTCCACATCATTTTGAGTTTCGTTTTGCCACTGTGTGTATGCATAGTGGTTTTATGCTGTGCTTTCTGTTTGTTCGCGTGTGTTTTATTTCATACACACAGTCCCAGTGATAAGCATTCATCCTTATTGGTTTCTAACGGCATTTGGGTTCAATTCTCCCTTCATATACGGTGTGTACCGGTCTGTACATTACAGTGGCCGTGAAGTGCCAACCACAACGATACTTACTAAGCACAATTACAAATGACAAAAACACAATGTCATTAACAAAAACACAACGACATTAACTAAACACAATTACAAATAACAAAAACCCAATGACATTAACAAAATCACAACATTAACTAAGCACAATTACAAATTACAAAAACACAGCGACATTAACTAAGCCCAATTACAAATTACAAAAACACAACAACATTAACAAAAACACGACATTAACAAACCGGAAAAGGTAGGTCCCAGTGGGAAAGCCTGGGAAATCGTTGATTGAACAACGCCACCCAATAGCGGTAATAACACGGAAAGGCATTGGCATCTTACGTAAAGGTTACGCTGGCATATGTCATTAACATCGACATCTTACGTACAGATGTCAGTGGCATATGCCACTGTGATTCCCTGATCCGTACACTCTGCCCGATCCGTACCGAGCATGCGTGAGAAAATGTGCGCATGCGTGTTGCGATTGGCCCAGGGACGTATCGGGCAGATATTTTGCGCATGCAAACTTTGCGTTAACACTTTACGACACTACTGCTACATTTTACGACACCTTTGTAAACAGTTTAAAATAATAACAATAGTAATAATAATAATTAAATAATAATAGTAATATAAATAATAATAATATAAATTATTATAATTATTATAATTGTACCTGCGGATATATACATACAGTTAGGGCTAGAAATATTTGGACAGTGACACAATTTTCGAGTTGGGCTCTGCATGCCACCACATTGGATTTGAAATGAAACCTCTACAACAGAATTCAAGTGCAGATTGTAACGTTTAATTTGATGGGTTGAACAAAAATATCTGATAGAAAATGTAGGAATTGTACACATTTCTTTACAAACACTCCACATTTTAGGAGGTCAAAAGTAGTTGGACAAATAAACATAACCCAAACAAAAGATTTTTATTTTCAATATTTTGTTGCAAATCCTTTGGAGGCAATCACTGCCTTAAGTCTGGAACCCATGGACATCACCAAACGCTGGGTTTCCTCCTTCTTAATGCTTTGCCAGGCCTTTACAGCTGCAGCCTTCAGGTCTTGCTTGTTTGTGGGTCTTTCCGTCTTAAGTCTGGATTTGAGCAAGTGAAATGCATGCTCAATTGGGTTAAGATCTGGTGATTGACTTGGCCATTGCAGAATGTTCCACTTTTTTGCACTCATGAACTCCTGGGTAGCTTTGGCTGTATGCTTGGGGTCATTGTCCATCTGTACTATGAAGCGCCGTCCAATCAACTTTGCAGCATTTGGCTGAATCTGGGCTGAAAGTATATCCCGGTACACTTCAGAATTCATCCGGCTACTCTTGTCTGCTGTTATGTCATCAATAAACACAAGTGACCCAGTGCCATTGAAAGCCATGCATGCCCATGCCATCACGTTGCCTCCACCATGTTTTACAGAGGATGTGGTGTGCCTTGGATCATGTGCCGTTCCCTTTCTTCTCCAAACTTTTTTCTTCCCATCATTCTGGTACAGGTTGATCTTTGTCTCATCTGTCCATAGAATACTTTTCCAGAACTGAGCTGGCTTCTTGAGGTGTTTTTCGGCAAATTTAACTCTGGCCTGTCTATTTTTGGAATTGATGAATGGTTTGCATCTAGATGTGAACCCTTTGTATTTACTTTCATGGAGTCTTCTCTTTACTGTTGACTTAGAGACAGATACACCTACTTCCCTGAGAGTGTTCTGGACTTCAGTTGATGTTGTGAACGGGTTCTTCTTCACCAAAGAAAGTATGCGGCGATCATCCACCACTGTTGTCATCCGTGGACGCCCAGGGCTTTTTGAGTTCCCAAGCTCACCAGTCAATTCCTTTTTTCTCAGAATGTACCTGACTGTTGATTTTGCTACTCCAAGCATGTCTGCTGTCTCTCTGATGGATTCTTTCTTTTTTTTCAGCCTCAGGATGTTCTGCTTCACCTCAATTGAGAGTTCCTTTGACCGCATGTTGTCTGGTCACAGCAACAGCTTCCGAATGCAAAACCACACACCTGGAATCAACCCAGACCTTTTAACTACTTCATTGATTACAGGTTAACGAGGGAGACGCCTTCAGAGTTAATTGCAGCCCTTAGAGTCCATTGTCCAATTACTTTTGGTCCCTTGAAAAAGAGGAGGCTATGCATTACAGAGCTATGATTCCTAAACCCTTTCTCCGATTTGGATGTGGAAACTCTCATATTGCAGCTGGGTGTGTGCACTTTCAGCCCATATTATATATATAATTGTATTTCTGAACGTGTTTTTGTAAACAGCTAAAATAAGAAAACTTGTGTCACTGTCCAAATATTTCTGGCCCTAACTGTACATACACATACATTTTATATATATAGTAGGGGTCTCAAAATCATCGTACCTGGGGGCCGCTGGAGGTAGAGTCTGGGTGAGGCTGGGCCGCATCAAATATTCCACAATAAAAGAACAATCCAATCTTCTCTAACTTAACTAACAATAATAACAATTCAGAACATGAACAGTTCTTCAGAACATTGGCTCCTCTTTCTTCCTCCTACTCCTTGCTACCAGAGACCTGGCAGCACTTCATCTTACACAGCTGAGCCACATCTGGCTTGAGGGAAGAAGCAACTGAGACCCTCAGTATGGCTTGAAGATGCTCATCAGTAAGTTTGGACCGGAACTTTGACTTATTAAAGTTCATGGTGGAGAAGAGCTTTCCACAGAGATAGGTACTTCCAAAAAGGCACATGGTCCGCTTGAACATCTTGGAAAGCTCAGGGAAGGTGGGGGGGCAATTCTCTCAAAAATTGTCCAAGGTTCTCTGCTTTTCCACTCACCTCCCTGAACTTGGCTTTGAGTTCAGAATTGCACTGCAGGTCAATTAGCTCCATTTGAAGCTCAGGAGGAGCATCTTTCACATCGAAGGAGAAGGGATCAGAATTCTTCCTGGAGCTTTACAATGGCATCAGCATACTTCTCACCACTGAATGGTGTGCCTGAATCCATGAGTGCCTTGCATGCTGGGAAATGGCAGAGGTTTGTCTGAGAAAGCTGGGCTTTTCACAACCCAAGTTTTGTGGAGAATGCTCTGATGTTGTCATAGGCAGCACTCACAAGCTGCCCCTGGCCTTGTAACTTCTTGTTCAGTACATTCAGCTCCGGTGTGATGTCAACCAGAAAAGCTAAGTCCATGATCAACTTGGGATCACTAAGTACAGGAACAGCCATCCCATCCTTCTCCATGAAGGCTTTCACTTCTGCTCTCAACTCAAAAAACCTCTTCAAGACGTTTCCCCTGCTAAGCCAGCGTATCTCTGTGAATTAGAGCACATCCTCATATGATGAGTCTATTTCCCCCAAAACGGAACTGACGGTGCTTCAAGCCCCTGGTTCTGATATGGTTGATGCATTTCACAACATCAAACATCACACTGTCAAACTTCAGGCATTTGCTGCAAAGGGCCGGCTGATGGATAATGCAATGGAGAGCAATAGCCTCTTCCACACCTTCTTCCTCCAGTTTTCTTTGAACAAGTCCCACGAGTCCATTCTTCCTCCCTGTCGTTGATGGTGCTCTGTCGGTTGTTATTCCAGCAAAACTCTTCCATAGCAAGCCAGCATCCACAATGGCATCTTCCAAAATATCTCCTGAGCAGTGGTCTGGCCATGCATTGGAATCACTGTGAGCAACTCCTCCATTACTTCAAAACAACCGTCAACACCACGGACATAAATTGCGAGCTGCGCAGTGTCAGTGACGTCTGTGCTCTCATCAAGAGCAACAGAGTATGCATGGAAATGTTTAGCTTTCTCACGCAGTTGATCGTAAATGTTACCTGACAGGTCAGAAATGCGCTCTGCCACTGTGTTGGCTGAAAGGCTGATGTTACTAAACTGCCCCCTTCTTTTCTGGACAGACTACTTGCTGCATTTAACATGCACTTTTTGATGAACTCGCCATCTTTGAATGGCTTTCCAGCCTTAGCAATCACCTCACTCATCACGCAGCTAACTTCGACAGCAGCATCACTTTCTTTGCTTGCCTTCTTGAAAAAATCTTGCTACCGCAGTAGACATGTTTTAAGCTTGGCGGCACAGCACTTTCTCTCTTCTCCCTGATATTTTGCATATTCCTCAGCATGTTTAGTTGTGTAATGACGTCTGATATTGTACTCCTTGTGCACAGCAACTTTATCTGAGCATATAAGACATGTCGGGATGCCCCTGAGCTCTACGAAAAAGTAGTCTATCTCCCACTTCTCAAGATATTGTCTGTGCTCATGGCTAACCTTTCTGTTCACAGCAGGTTTTGAGAAAGACATGACATGAGCCGTAGAACAAGGCTCTTACTTAAACCTGGAGCCATAGAGGCAATAAAGTAAATTAAGTTTTACTTCAGTAAATATTATTTTATCTTAACCTAAATATAGTTAGTTCTGTAGGCCTCATCTCCAAAACCATCAGGCAGTAAAGAGTCTAGAAAAATGATCTCTTTCTCTGCTACCAGTAAAACCTGCATTGGGCATATTTAAAAATGACCAGATAGGCAACTTATTATTTTGTTCTATCAGAATCAGAAAAGAATCTCTAAATATCTATCTTAATAGTTGTAACTCAACGCATAGCAAAAAGTGATATGCCTGATCCTTTTGCCTATTCCATGCAGGAAACAAAATAGCATCCTTGGAGCACTGACTGTCCTGGTATTGTAGAGAAATACATATAAAAAGATTACTTCGTTTTTGTACAAAATTATGGGCATTCATGAGTGTGACTTATATAAGTGCCTTATAACAATATTACCGGTAAGCTTGACAGTGGGTCCACATCTGATGTCTTCCACGTGGGAATGACATACATGTCCACAATGTGAACATCTTTGCCCTATTTAAGAATAATTAGGAACTCTATAAAAATACCCATACAAAAAAAGGACATTAAACCCACAAAACAATAATTTGACTCTTGATTACATGTCTTCGAGCAGCAGTGATGAGCTTAAAACATGCATTCTCAATCTATAAAAACAAAACGGAGTAAAATGCAAACAAAATCAATTTAGTTAGATTTTTCTTAGAGTAAACATTCTGCAACATATATAATATATACAGTAGATTCCATGCATCGGTTTAATCCGAGACTCCAGAAGTCCTCACGTGTTAGACAGACATCACCATCTTTAATGATAAGCTCTGTTTCTGGACGGCTAGTGTCCAAAATGTATTTCAGCTGAAATTAATAATAATAATCAGTTACTTAATTTAGAGTGTGAGAGACAGTGCTTGACAGTGTAAGAGTGAGAGTTAAATAATGTGAGGAAGCGAAGTTCACATGACGAGTTTAGATGAAACTGTTTTTCTTCAATAGGACCCAAGTATTTTTCCCATTTCTCCACAGAGAAAGCATATAAATGCTCATAATTTTTAGGTGTCCAGTATTCATGGTCCTGATGCGACATGAAACTGGTTGGTCCATAGTCTGACAAGAGAAATTAGGAATATTATTAAGAGTAGAAATTTCCCAATATACAATAATCTTGAACACCAATGACGACAAAACTTTTCAATTAGTAGAAAGGCCTAAGACGTGAGACATTAATGCAGCAACGAGTCCCTTAGTCTTTCACCACAGTTGTCACACCTTTAGCAGTGATGGTATCTACAGAAAAAGGCCCTTGATGCCGGTCTGCAAGGGAGTCTTTTCTGTGTGTTTTATTAGGGTTTTGGAATATCAACACCTCATCACCTGCACTCGAAACTGCATGTTTAACATTGCGAGTTGCAAATATGTTCTCGTTCAGCTGTGTAAATATCAAAGTAAAAATGTAAATGTAAAATGTCATATGGTAAATATGATAATATAAAAGTTAAGTTATACTGAATATTAACCTCATTAACAAACTCTCTTCCCTGGTCAGTAATAATTTTCTTGACCATGCCGAACAAGTACAGCTTCTTAATGATTGCAGCTGACACTTCACTTGTGATCTTAGATTGCAGAGGCTCAGCAACAACCCATTTTGTATACAAGTCCGTCATAGTCACATATTTGTTGTATGTACATATACATACATTATATATAAAATGTAAATAAAAATGTAATTGTGCCATATTTTGTCAATTGTGATTTTTCACCGCAATCGAAATTTGTCCTCTGCATTTTACCCATCTGTGCAGTTAGAACACACACACACACTAGTTATTACTAGGGGGCTGTGGATCACATGTGCCCAGAGCAGTGAGCAGCCCTAGTCCGGGGAGCAGTTGGGGTTAGGTGCCTTGCTCAAGGGCACCTCAGTCATGGCCTCAGGTCTGTAAATCGAACCCACGACCCTCCGGTCACAAGACCAGTTCCCTACCACCAGGCCATGACTGCCCTGTATATACATAATAATAAAATATATATATATATAAATATTATACACACACACACACACACACACACACGCACACACACACACACACACACACACACACACACACATATATATATATTATATATTAAATATTAATTTAAGTTTGAATGATGAATGAATCAATGAACATAATCATAAACTTCAACATCTTGTTTATTTTTCCACCAGTCTACTACACAGACCAATATATGTGTAGTGTGCAGAAAACAGTTCAGAACATTGGAAATTCTGATCAAAAATGTTTAATTTTGGGAGTTTTGCTCAGGATATTGGAAGAATTGAAGTAAATCAGAAGATGTTTTTTAATAGCATTTTAGCAATTTCTTTAATTTCCCAGGCTTCTGCCACAGGCATCTCCATAGTGCCTAGAAGTGGTCTTCTGCATGCTCAAAGCAAATGACTGGATCTTCATCATCTATAGATTCATCATCTATAATATGAGCTGTCACACCAAGATAATTCTTGTTGCTAACAGAGGTCCAGTGATCCCCAGTCAGAGCCACATTTGTGGCGCTCTTCACAATAACCTGTTTTACTTCTTTCCTCATCATACAGCTGCTGGATTTTCTACGACATTGTCTTTCTCGGGTGAGTTTCCCAAAACGTTCTTAGCGCCAAGTACTTCGTTACCTCATTCTTACGTACGAGGTTAAGAAGTACTTGGCGCTAAGAACGTTTTGGGAAACTCACCCCTGGACGGTAGTTCGTAACTTGCATCAGTTGACGCAATTCGCAGCGCTTCTTGTAAGTCTTTATCTTCGACCACAGAGAGCGGACAACACAAATAATGTGACGCGTCATGTATAAACGCGTGCGGAGTCGCGCGCTACGGCCACTCGCGAAAGTTTAATCCAGTCTTAATGGTCCAATGAAGGTCATTTAAAAACCAGGACATTTCCTCACAGGATGTGAATTACGGACGTTTGGTCACCCTATCGTATTAGGAATACATTTAGCAGCTAAGTTATCATTACTGACCTGCACGTTAAGCTGGGCATACACTGTGCGATTTTTGGCCCATTTTCAGCCGATTTTTCACTCGTTTCGGCTCAATCGCGTGTCGTGTATCGTATAGTTTACACAGGTAAACGAGGAGCGATTCACACCTCACGACCAACTCCCGATCAGAAATCGCAGCGTCGCAAGAATATCAAACATGTTTGAAATTCAAATCGCTCCTCGTGAGAGTATCGCACTGTTGAAGCAGCTCCACGAGCCGACTCTCCCTGCGATTTAGTCGTACAGTTTGAGCTGGAGCAGAGTACACGATTTAAAATATCAGTGTACGCCCAGCGTTAGCCCCAACATGTTTTGCGTTGAGGTGGTAATGAAGGGTGGAAGTGCTCCTGTGATAAGCGAACTCCTTCCTACATAAAGTGTAAATAACACTATGTTTGTACTTCCATCTGGAAGTTTATATTTAAATTTCCCATCCACCAGCGTAGCCTCTTCAGTCATTTCCATCATGCTCATCTTATTGTGCGTCCATATAATCTGTATGCCCGGAACTCGCGCACTGAGAAACATTCCACGGTGCAAAAGTGTCTCGTCCGTTAAATGCGTTAAAATGCGTTAATTTTTTTAGTGCGTTAATTTTCCTGTAATTAATTAATCGAAATTAACGCGTTAAAGTCCCACCACTAATATATATATATATATATATATATATATATATATATATATATATATATATATATATATATATATATATATTTTCCCATGATGCCAAAAAAATTCTACTACCACCCAAGAGTGGGTAGTCTTTGTTTATCCCCCGGTGCAAATGTAGACAGATTCTGCTGTACCATTTTTCAAAAATCCACATTGAAGTCTTAATATGTTCTTAGGGCTTGGAGATAAATTTATCAGAAATTGGTTATCAGTTTCTCAGAAATCTCCCATAATTCCAAAAGACTGCTGCATGAGAGTATGAACCCTTAACTATCATCACAGTAAGTTTGCACAGATTGCACTGTACCATTTCCTCATAAATCTATTTTAGGTTCATAATGCATTTAGGCGAATTAAAGCACTCATGTCAAATAGGCTGAATTAGGACATCAATTTATCAGAAATCATCCACTATAGTTTGTGACCATCTCTTTAATTTCCCTAATCAACTATGTGCATAAGACAATCAATTTGTAAAAATTAAAAATCAGGTTACTCAAATGATCATTTTTGCTTGCTGTGGAACTTTGATCATGATTACAATGACAAAGAACTCTAGAAGCTTCTCTGGCCTCATATACCCATGATGCCTTGCAGAGATATGCCAGAGAAAGGCTCTAGATAGAACATGCTGATGTAGGTTCACCAGCAAAAGACCAACTGGCCACATATCTGCATATTCCCACTGAGGCCAACTCTGATATGGGCAGAAATGTATTTAAATGGTTAAATACATGAGTACATGCCACACTGTGTACAGTGGAAAAGAAGAGGAAATTGCAGGCAAAACTAGCATCCACTTCTAAAACATGCCGTTTCAGACTTGAGGTAAGAAGTTTCAAGGAATACGTCACATATAAACACAAAAAACAAAACATCAACTAACTAGTCAGGAGCAGCCAGCATAATTTCAGCAAGCTCTGATTTCATTATTTCTAGGAGGACTCCTACAATGTTCCTTGCCAAATGCTGGATGTGTTCAAAACATTCTTTCAGAGGACATACTGTAAACCCAAAGAATCATGGATAAAATAAGACCACCGTAGCTGCACCTCTCCAGGTGACCAGTAAGCTGTTGAGAACCTGACAAAAGAAGCTTCTGCAGGTCATTTCCTAGACATTGACCTACAATCTCATAAGCACGAAACCTGCTGGCACCCAAATGGGGCGTGTGATGGAGCTACCCTTCACCACAATGTACACAACATAAGTATTGACATTGATTTCATTATGTAAGTTAATAACTAAATGAAGACACATAGGATGCAATTTACTTTTTATTGAGTAATATTAATCAGCTTACCAAGGGAGAACCTGCACAGAAAAAAGGAAAGGTTATATAATGTATGTAATGAAAAATGTTCATTTTATTTGAGCAATACCGGTGACTGGTATGCAGAGAAAGGCAGCCATGTTGTTTTGTTGAGAAAACAGATTGGGTTCTGTAGAGTCAGGGTTGCCAGGTCCTACAAAAATATCCTACACAAATTCAGTGTAAAACCCGCCCTTCAGTCAATAACTTTAGGGTTTGGGCTAGTTTAGGCTTCTGAAGGGCCTAAACTAAAATTGACTATTATATCGGGATCGATTCTTAGTTTTGATTTGTAACTCCTGCCCAAAAAACTGCAGCCAGCAACCCCAGAATTTTTACCTGCGGCTGGATTTTCAAACCAGCCCAATTTGGCGTGAAAACTGCGAACCTGGCAACTATGTGTAGAGTGCTTTTATGGGTTGGGTTTTACCACCAAAAATCCAGGAAGTGACATCACACCACTTCCTGTGTAGCACTATAAAAGGCCTGATGAGAATTGTTTGAGCATGTTTTTGGTGGGAGAGTATGTAATGCTGAAAGTAAGAAATGATCTTGATGCTTGAACTGTGCAGTGTGACAATTGATGTGAGGAACTTGTGAACTATCACATTTTGGGTTTTTTATGTCTTGGTTTTTTTCTGTAAATAGTTTTCTTGCCTCTACATGGGGATTAAATAAACACATGCTACTTCTTGACACCCTGCCTGAACCAGACCCTGTGCCTTGTCTGCCGGTCACTCACAGGGCGAACAGGTCAAGGCCATGCAGAAGTGTCAGAATGTTATGTTTCTGTGCGGGATGCAGGATTTGATGTGTTAAACCATGAGTGGTAACAGAGGGTGGTCTTTCCCTGGAGGTCATACATAGGCATAGTGGGGGAAGTGTGACTCAAGGAGTCCCCATTGAAATGGGCTAAAACTGACCGTTTGTGTTTTGGTTTATCTGTGTATTTGCCAGGCTTGCTTGGACTCATTTTGCAGCATGTTGTGTAGTGGGAAAGACTACGTCTTCAGTTCAGAAAGAAGGTAGAGACACAGAGGTGGGGGTCCTGTGTGTAAATGTACTATGTTGGTTATATCATCAAACAAATTCCCACAGATTAACCTGTTGTTGATAACTGCGGTTCCTTTGATATGCGCTGGGTGTTAAAGGAAGAGGAGTTTGGTGTAGGGTCTCTTCTGTTTTCCTCTCTTCCCCTCTGCTTTCTTGCACATTGAGACACCCTGCACTGGTCTGTATAACTGTTTCCATGAGAATAACTACCTTTTCATACATTGATTTAGAATAGTACTGTTTGATAATAAATTAATCTAGTTGTTAATAGATAAATCTAGTTAATTGCTTAACCAACTTTTCTTAGTTATATCCATAGCAGGCCAGATTAACTCCTAATAAGTATCAGATAAAGGTAAATGTATAATAACACCTATTCCCTATAAAATACTTAATCTGTTGCATACGTTTTATATGCCAACCCCTTAGTAACTGTAGCTGTATAGTAAACCTCTGACAAAGCAGGCTACTGTTTATAGCAAGGAACTTTGTGAAGTTGGTTAGTTATATCCCGTAACCTACAGTGAGCTATTGGATAAGTGAGTTCCCTTAACCTTTATTTAAACCTTAACCAAAGCTATTACATATTATGCACATTAGTCCTTCATCTGCACCTATTTCCATCTTTAGTTGTAGGTAAGCAGGGTTGAGGAGTTAAGCATCAAAACAAAAACCCATACAGCCAACCAAGATGAGCTCTGTTCAGGCAGAAGACTCAGATGCAGTAGTAGAGATGGTGTACAGGAACCCAACCCTTTCTCCAAGACACAGCACACGCCCCCTACTGGCCTCCATAGGACCAGGACAGAGGAGAGCAGGATGAAAAGTGGAACAGTCACGTACAATCCTGCAGATACAATCCTGTCTTCACTAACGTGTTTACCCACCACTCAAGCTTGGTTGGTTCTTCCTTCAGGGTGCAGATGTCTGGCTAAACAACAATGAGGGAAAATGAAACATGATTAAAAAATGCAAAGAATCCACGTGTGCCGGTCATTCACCACTTTTCTTGAAGGATTTCAGTGTGGATCTGCAAACCCTTGTGTATCAGCAGGGTCTCAGAGGAAGAGGCATGATGGGCAGGAAGACGGCTCCTCCCCCTTGTCGAAGGTCTGCCCGCGGCGTTTACTAGAGGAACCCCTTCCTGCACGTGTCCCACTTGAACAGCTCCTTGCTGCTGAGTGTGTGTTCCTTTATGTGCTTGTGCAGGCAGGCTGTCTGTTTGGTTGTATCATGAGCATTTGGGGGAATTTCCACTACACTCAAATATAACCCAATCTTGTATGTTTATTATGTATGGTGTATTCTTAATTTAGCTGTGACTGTAGTTAGTAGACTACTGTAAAATCTTTATTATCATTGTGCAATATTGTGTGCTGATGGTGATATTGTGCAATGAACCCAAGTGTTGGTTGGCTTTTCCTGCTCCCTGTAACAGGTGATGCCTGAAACTTTACAATGTTATTCATGTCCCAGCTTGTGCTTTGAACCAGCTACTTCATCAAGGTGGGGCTTTACATCTGATAGTGTCAGAGGTATTTTGTGTGTGTGTGTTTTTAACATGTTGTCTTCTCACTCACTCAGGTGCAGGTTTAAAAATGCTGGAAACACTGTCTCTCTGCCGTGCTACAGGCAATCATGCTCGACTGACTGACATCGCCAAAACGAAACCTAACTCAAATCCGACCACAAGGGGGTAGTAAATCAACAAAATATAATCACAGGCCTTTCTTATGAACATTTCTCAGTATCGCAGTACATGTACTCTGCCTCCAACCTGGCTTGAAACCCCTGTTCTCAGTGTCCACCTTACGTTTAGCCATTTTTGAGGAGGGGGATAGCTGAACGTTGATGTCTGCTTTGACTGCTGATTTAGGTTTATACTTTCGCGAGTGACCATAGTGCGCGACTCCGAATTTTAATGTTGCTTTGTGTTGCAGGTTTGAAAAGTGCTGGAATTTAGGCTAAAGTACTTGAAAATGCTTGAAATTGTAACTACTTCGTTTCACAACAAATTGCTGTATTACGTTACGTTAACAAATACGAGCCTCTTGTAATTCCAGGACGAAACATGAGAGATCATGAAGACGTTAAGATTGAGCGTTTTGAAAATAAAAAACAACCATTAAATAATGTGATAAAAAGCGAATTATTTCGAACCATTTCGAGTATATGTATAAATATTTAACTTAATTAAGTTTAACGTGCTGGGAAATATTGAAATGGACCTTTAAAGTGACGTACAAGTGCTTTAATTCCACCTTATAAAGGTGTATGAACCCTGCAAACATGACTTTGTTCATTGCGTTGAGGCGTGGCGCGCGCAAAGTTACAAAATTTGAGATGTGCACGACCTCGAGAATCGACAGCACGCGAGACCCTCGCGCACAGGCAGAGCCACTGCGATTACGTCATTTTCGCCGCGCGGACCCTCGCGGGCCTTGACTTTGACATATGTGTTTTAGATGAACTGAATCATTAGAATCAGTTCACTAAATAGATTCCTTCAAAAGATTCGTTCACCGAATCGTTAAGTGCTTGGCAGGACTCCGACACACCTGGGTCACTCCACTATAATGGTTCAAATTGGACTTTGACATTTTCAAATTTTTTGCTTAAATGTATAATTTCTCTGTATACATCACAGCATTAAGGATATTTTTACCAATCAGAAAATCACATTTCCTCATCTCAGGCATTAGCTCTTTATTATTATTGGTCATTTTTTCAAGATCTGGGCAATGTTTTTCTTCAACCCCATTACGTACACAGTGGAAGCTCTCTGAATATGATCATAAAATGCATTTCTGAAGAAATCAATATTTTCATATTCATCAGATATCCTCAACACTAATTCAATAACTGTGAATACAAAAATGATATAGAATCTCACTTTTTTGCAATACTAAAGTCTGAAATGTCCCTTTTCATGAAAGCGCTCTTGTCATTTTTCATTAAAAGTGTGGTTCAACTAAAGAATCTTCACAAAAATCAATAAGCTTATAATAACTCAACATTTTAGACAGAAGTCAACAAACATTAAATTACTTTTCAATGCATTTTTTTAAAATTATGTATTAAAATGTAGGTGTGACGGGGTTGAGACTAGGGTAACGGGGTTGAAGATGGTAATGGGGTTGAAAGGACAAACAGGGCTTAGAGGACAGGATGCTGGAAATTCTGTCAGTCATCATTTCAGTCATCTTCACTTGGACCTGGCATGGAGTTGGGTTTAGGGGGATACTGCCCCTACTATACCTCAGTGAGAAGGTGAGCTCCTATCTTTGCATGTAGAAGAGCAGGTAGGCTGTTCTTGCCCTGCGCTTAAGGATTGCTGGCTCATTCATTTTTGAAACCTTTGAATCATTGAATGTTAACCAGCTTTCTCCTTTCTCCTCAGCTACGTCACTGATGTAGTGCCTTGTCAGGGTAGCAAGATGTCATTAGTCACTTTAGTTTCTACTGCATGTTTGTGGATAATGTCAGACTGCTCACCACTGAAAAATTTGCAACAGGGCAGATGTAAGAGAAGGAGGAAACCCTGAGTGTCTCTCCCTCCTTTTTCAGCTGAAGCAAACACATCATCAGGAACTCATGGGCATCCTGTGGAAGACAGTACATCAGAAGAGCATTGCTCCTGGACTTCAGCAGCAACAGAGTGAGAAAATAAAGAAGGTTGTGTGCAGTTCCTGCAGACTACTGCATGTGGTTCTGATGTGTTCTGAATGGCTCAGAGGTTGTTTAACTGAACCTGTTCGTAGTCCTCTCCAAACGCAGGGCATCTGACTGAAATACAGGCATTCAGGGCTCTCAGGAGCTTCTTCTTCTGTGAAGAGCTACGACTAGTGAGCCTGCCTTGCTGCAAATCTGCAAAACATCTACGCACGGTAACAGGGAGACCAATGTGGTTTATTTCTCTCTGCATCACAACACCTCCCTAAGCACTCATATTTGAACAGTTCAGTTAGACACGTGAATCCTCTGTTCCTGATCTGGTACCTGAGCATCTGGCAGCTGGATGTCCGCTTAGCAATCGACCCCCCACCCCCCCCTCAACAACTTTCGTTCCATTGATGTGTATCAATCTGGTAGCCCTCCGCTATAATTGGTATTCAAGAAGTAGCTCCCAGTTTCAAAAATGTTGGTGACCCCTGCAGTAGACACTGCAGGATTCAAGATACCATTGAGTCAGACTACTACTAAACTACAGGAGTCCATGTCATTATCTAGTGTTTTTGTAAGTTAGACATTTGCCAAGAAGCACAAATAACCATCGACAGACATACCATTTAAAGAACAACCTCAAGTGGTATCAGCTGAGTTAGTGCTCTGGTAAGAACTCAACAAACAGGTGGGTCTTCAGTCTACGCTTGAAGATAGCAATAGACTCTGCAGTCCTAGCAGCTTATGGAATATTGTTCCACCATCTTGGAGCCAGGACGGAGAATAGTCTGGAGCTTTGTCTTCCATGAGACTTTAAGCATGGAGTTTCAAGTCGAGCCATCTTGAGTTTCTGAGTATTCGCTGTACGGATCGGCTTTTGACCATGGACATCATGTAGGGAGGGGCCAGTCCATTTTTGGCTTTGTAAGCGAATGTAACAGGCAGAGCTGTCACAGGGCTGCCTAGTGGTTTCTGGGCTTGGGCAGCCACCGTAGTTAGGGAGTGGCTTCCCCCCTCCCCTCTGTGTTGCGCGGGTTGGTTGGTCATTTAGCACCAGTATATATACCCAGTGAGCACGCTTTGGGCTAAGCTCGTGCTTCCCTTATTATTTGGGCCGTGTTACTGCGGGACTTGCTGCTGAGACGGTGTGCTAAGGTATGTCTGTCGTTTCCGTGCCTTGTATATGTTTAATGTGCTTTTAAAGTGACGCGAACCCATTGATGTATAGGGGATTCTGCCGGAAAGCAGGCGTCCTCCCTCTGTTGTCGCACCACGCTGCTAGCCGTTAGCTGCAGCCTAAACGTGGAACGTCGCGTATAAAGTGGCCGTTTACATTGATGTGAGTGCTACTGGCTGAAAGGTAGGCATTTGGAGTTACTTTCCACCTATTTGTTTGGGATTTAACCATTATAGGATGTACAGCGAGTTACGTCATGTTTAGGTATATCCCTTGGCGTGCTTGAAAACGGGTGTGCTTAGAAAACCGCGTCGTAAGGCACGGGAATCCTGGTTTTATTATCTCAGACACTGGAAGCATTGCAATTGGAGCAAGGGGTCCTATGTAATGGTAAATCAAGCTTGAAGGTATGTGGGCTCAGTAGATGTGGTTTTTCATATCACTTGTTTAAATATAGCTTATTTTTAATTTACTTAAAATGTCGTTTTTAATTAGGAGTTCTGGAGTGTCGCCACGGGAAGGGCCTAGGTGGCGCTGAGCAGAGCCTCCCCTAGTCTTCTGCTGTTTTGCCTTGGTTGTTTTGTGGGGGTTAAATCAGCGTTATAATGTTTCAGTTATTTTGTTTATTTGATTATAATTAAACTTTTTGTGATTCTTCTGTTTATTTAGTTTAGTTCTCTTGATTTTGTTTCTTTTGAATTAACCCCTGAGCGGTATTGGATTTCTTTTCTTTGTTCTATGTGAACCTGATCTCTCTTTTTTTTTAATTAACATTAGGGATACTGGCTGCAGTGAGTTTTAAAGTTATAATAGTGTATTAATCATTCATGTCTTTTATCTGTTCGTCAGAATACTTCTGTGCACGGGTGTTTCCTGGATGGCTGGTTACCCTTCGGGGATAATCATTCACTTTTACACTTTGTCTGCTGTGGTTGGAGTCATCACCTTTTGAGGTTTTTGGAAGCTGTGTGTGTGTGTGTGTGGTACAGTCGTTACCAGGATAATCATTGAAGGTCTGAAGCCAGTTTTAAGTATATGTATGATAATACTACAATGAGACCTAGCACTGCCAGTACCCCTGTGTTGGTATTTTAACAATTTTTACTTTATTCTAAATTGTGATTTTCTTAAAACCAAGTTATTAATAAAGCTGTGCATTTTAGTGTTATTTCCAATTTTACCTTTAAGTAAAAAGTTGTACACTGAACCAAATTTTACGTCTCTGCCCTTTTCTTTAAATGAACCTGTGTGCTTTTGGGTTATATTTCCTGGGGTGAAACTCCCCAGGTGGCGTAGTCGAGCTTACAGCTCACCTTAACAAGGGTCACATTTGTGGCGTATAGTCGGCAGGATTTGAAACAGAGACGTATTTTTGGGAGTTCAGTTGTATTTCTTTTGGTTATTTTGGTTTAAAGGCAAAACAGCAGTTGGTGTTGGTCCCAAGGATTTTAGTTGGGTACCTGTAGGGAGGTCCTTAAAGCTAACCCAGTGATTTTTATTTCCCACCTCTTCTCTATTCCACTTTTTTTTGTTTTACCATGGCCAGTGAGCTCCAGGAAATGAGAGAGCTGGTAAGACGGCTGCAGGCAGATAATGAGCGCCTGTTGCAGGAGAATGCTGCTTCCCAGTCTCAGCCAGGCCCCGGTAGTGGTGGTGAGTCTCAAGAGACTGTGAGTAACCCTGTTCCAGTTGAGAGGTTGCTGTATATTCCCCGTGAGCGTAAATGCCCAGTGTTTAGGGGCAGGGCTGGTATAAGTATCGAGGAGTGGAGTGAGGAGGTACAGGCTAGCATCCGTGCACGCCGTTTGGCACCCCTTGACCAGGCCTATTTTATGCTAGATCATCTTGAAGGAGAAGCTAAGGATGAAATAAGGTATAGGCCTAGGGTGGAAAGGGAGGACCCACAGAAAATTTTATCTATACTTCAAGAGCTATATGGGTGTTCAAGGTCATATGTTGCCTTGCAGGAGAGCTTCTTTTGCCGTAAGCAACTGGAAGGGGAGTCTTTGCAGGAATACTCGCATGTCCTTTTGGCTCTCATGGATAAAATAAAGCAGTGTGCATCTTATGTAGTGCCTAATGCTGATGTGTTGGTTCGTGACCAATTTGTGGAGAATGTTAATGACTCTGCCCTCCGTAGGGAACTGAAGCAGTTGGTCCGTCAGACACCAGAGCTTTCCATGCTACAGATACGGGCAGCGGCTATCCGATGGGAGCGTGAGAGTAGGCCAGATGATGGGAGAGGTAGGAGCCATTCTGTCCCCTCAATGTGTGCGCTGCAAATGTCTAGGGAGACTTATGGGGTTCGACGTTCTGCAGATAATTTTAAATCTTCTGAGATGACAGAATTAAGAGCTATGCTACTCAAACAACAAGAACAGATTAATCAGTTAACACAGAGTATTGCTAGCTTGTATGCTTCTCCTCGGCCTACTGGTCCTAGCAGCCGGCCTAATGTAATTTGTAGGCGGTGTCAAAAGTCCGGACACTATGCTAGAGACTGTGATAATGAGCGTGTTCCAGCGCACCCAATAGGGGCTTTCCATCCGGGCCGTGTTGCCCCTAGCTCTCAGCCGGCGGAAAACTAGCTCCCTCCAGTGTGCAGAGCCACACATTGGGAGGGGACAGTACTGGCTCTGCCTCACAGCACTCTCCACCTCAGTTTACCGCTCCATCCTTAGTTGGACAGTGTCCAAAAGTGGCTATCCGGTTGGGGGGAGTGGTGGTTAATTGCTTGCTTGACACGGGGTCGATGGTTTCAACCATAGTTGAAAGTTTCTTTCGTCAGCACATTCAGGGAGACTTGCATTCCTGCCAGTGGTTACAGCTTCGTGCCGCTAACGGGCTAGAGATACCTTATGTGGGCTACGTGGAGCTAACTGTGGACGTACTTGGAAAGTCCATTCCTAGAAGGGGTTGGCTGGTAGTTAAGGATCCTCCAGGTTCTAATACGTCACCTATAGTCCCGGGCGTTTTGGGTATGAACGTCATCAGAGAATGCTATCAGGAGCTCTTTTGCCAGCATGGTCCTGCATTGTTTGATCTTCCCCCAGTTGTACATGCGTCCTCACCTTGGCAGCAAGCCCTGCAGTACTGTCATCAGGCTTCTGATGGGCCCTCAACTGTAGACACAGGGGTAGCTAGAGTAAGGGGACGGAGACCTGTTCGAATACCAGCCGGTACGTTTAAGATGGTTGCAGCCACGTGTTCCAGTCAGCTCAGTGAGTGCAGTACAGGGGTCCTAGTTGAACCCTCGGATACTTTGGGTGCCTTACCTGATGGTCTGTTAGTTGCTGTCTCTTTGGTTAAGGTAGTTCGAGGGACCGTCTATGTACCGTTGGTAAATGTGGGTTGCTCCAGTGTTTCTTTGCCTCCACATTGTCCCTTAGCATCACTGACCGGTGTACAGGTTGTGAGTCTGCCGGCTGGAGTTACGGAGGTGAGTGAACCCTCTATGGTGGTTGCCCAAGTTCAGGCCCATACTGTTCAGTCCAGTCCAATACTGGAGCAGATTGAGGCTTTAGATCTGTCTGTGCTGTCTCAAGTAGACCAGGAGAAGGTACGGTCTCTTCTTTGTAAGCATGCGGCAGTGTTTTCCTCCTTCGAAGGTGATATCGGTTGTACTGGGTTAATTTCACATGACATTCCTTTGTTGGATGATGTACCAATAAGACAGAGGTACAGGCGTATCCCTCCATCCGATTATGACTCTGTCAAGGCTCATATTCACCAGCTGCTTGAGAGCCAGGTTATTCAGGAGAGTTGTAGCCCTTATGCTTCACCTATTGTCCTGGTTAAGAAAAAAGATGGTAGCCTCCGCATGTGCGTTGATTATAGGCAACTTAACAACAAAACTAGGAAGGATGCATTCCCTCTGCCTAGGATTGAAGAGACTTTGGATGCACTATCAGGGGCCCAGTGGTTTTCAACCATGGATTTGGCTAGTGGCTACAACCAGATCCCAGTTAATGAGGCTGACCGTCCAAAGACAGCTTTCTGTACTCCCTTTGGCCTATTCCAGTTCAACCGTATGCCTTTCGGGCTGTGTAATGCCCCTAGTACCTTCCAGAGACTGATGGAAAGGATGTTTGGGGACCAAAACTGTCAATCATTGTTGTTATATCTTGACGACATCATTGTATTTTCTTCAGACCTGGATCAGCACCTGAGCCGTTTGGAGTTGGTTTTGAATCGACTAGGTCAAGCAGGCCTGAAGGCCAAGTTGGAAAAATGCTGTTTCTTTCGACGTCAAGTTCGGTACCTGGGCCATCTGGTCTCTGATAAAGGGGTGTCTACCGATCCTGAGAAGGTATCTGCTGTGGCCAACTGGCCCCGTCCCACTTCAGTTTCTGAGCTACGTTCATTTCTTGGCTTCGCCAGTTATTATCGGCGTTTCATTCAGGGCTTTTCAAAGATGGCTGCCCCATTGCATCGCCTAGTAGCTGAAGTGGGAGGGACCAAGATTAGGAAAGGTCATGGGCCTAGGTTGTTAGATCTCTGGGTAGAACAGTGTGAGACCAGTTTTCAGACACTGAAACGTAAGCTTGTGGATGCACCTACACTTGCTTTTGCTAACTTCTCTCTCCCATTTATTTTGGAGGTCGATGCCAGTCACCAGGGCTTGGGAGCTGTATTGTCCCAGGAGCAGGATGGTCGAGTGCGCCCCGTTGCTTATGCGAGTCGTAGTCTAAACCCTAATGAGAAGTTGTACAGCTCAATGAAGTTGGAGTTTTTGGGGTTGAAGTGGGCTATGACGGAGAAATTTCGTGAGTACCTTTGGGGCCAGGAGTGTATTGTCTGGACAGACAATAACCCGTTGAGTCATTTGGACACAGCCAAGTTGGGTGCTACAGAACAGCGTTGGGTTGCCCAACTGTCGGCGTTCCATTATACCATCCGTTACAGACCAGGTCGTGTAAATAAAAATGCTGATTCTTTATCTCGGCAGAGAATTTCCGTTCCAGAGCAGTTGCAGGGTTCAGGATCGACAGGTGTGACCTTGCCTTTGGCCCTTCGGCAGCAAGCTAGTAAAGAAACCTCTATGCAAGCGGTAGCCCAGCTTTCTATGGCTGCTTTTCCGTCCCGTGAGCCGGGGGAGTTGAAGTGTTTACAGGAAGCCGACCCAAGCATTCATTCTTTTAATTCTTTTTGGCAGGGGGGCAGACCACCTAGTCGGGATGAGAGGGAAGACTTGTCAGCCCGGACTCAGGGGTTCCTGCGTCAGTGGGATAGAATTGTGCTGCGTAATGGCCTGCTGTATCGCAAAATCCTGAAGCCGGATGGTGGGGAGGAGGTCTTACAATTTTTGCTTCCGGAATGTCTGCAGGAGGAAGTGTTGCTACAACTGCATGACCATCACGGCCATCAAGGTGTAGAGCGGACCACATTATTAATAAGGGAGCGATGTTATTGGCCTGGAATGGCAAATGATATCAAGCGGTGGTGCCAGCAATGTGAACGGTGCACCCTTGCTAAACCCCCACATAAGCAGTTGCGTGCTCCAATGGGACACCTTTTGGCCTCAAGACCAAATGAGGTAGTAGCCATTGATTTCACTTTTTTGGAGCCTGCTAGGGATGGGACTGAACAGGTTTTAGTTATAACCGATGTGTTCTCCAAGTTTACTCAGGTGATCCCTACTCGAGATCAAAGAGCTCCTACAGTGGCCAGGGTGTTGGTTCAGCACTGGTTTTATCGGTTTGGTGTTCCTGCACGGTTACACTCAGACTGTGGTTCGAGCTTTGAGAGTTCCCTGGTTCGGCAGCTTTGTGATCTGTATGGGATACAGAAGACGCGAACTACCCCATACCACCCGCAAGGGAATGGCCAGTGTGAGCGATTTAATCGCACCATGCATAATCTGCTGCGCACACTATCCCAGGAACAGAAGAGCCGTTGGCCAGATTATCTGCCGCAGCTAGTCTTTAATTACAACTCCTCTATCCATCAGTCTATGGGGGAATCGCCACATTTTCTTTTGTTCGGGCAAGAGCCTCACCTCCCAGTGGATTTCCTGTTGGGTAGGGTTCAGGAAACTGAAGGTAGAACTGTGGGTGATTGGGTTCAGGAACACCAGAGACGTCTTCAGGTTGCTTTTAAAGGGGCAAGGGAGAGGTTGTTGGCTGCAGCACAACGCCGTAAGGAACGTCACGATCATGGCTTATTAGCTGACCAGTTGCAGGTAGGCCAGCTGGTTTATCTACGGGATCATTCAGTTCGTGGACGCACGAAAATTCAGGATGCTTGGAGTCCAGTCATTTACAGGGTGGTAAGGGCACCTGAACCTGGGGGTGTGGTGTATTCTGTGGCCCCGTTGCGAGATTTGGGACAGACCCGGCAGGTACACAGAGTAATGTTAAAGCTAGCTCCTCCAAACCCTTCTGTAGCTTCTCCTCCAGTAGAAATCCCAAGCCTGGTGGGGGATGCAGAACAGGAGGAAGAGTCAGGTCAGTGGCTTGTTGTAGGTGCTCCTCAAGCCCAGTCTCAGGGTTCCCTTCCTATTGTTCCATCAGGGGACAACCCAGTTGAAGTCATTCCCTCCTCTAGTGCCGAAACTAGTTTCGAGGCCCCTGTTGTATCGGAGGTAGAAGTTGGTGATTTGGGGCTAGACACGAGGCGACGAACAGCTCGAGTAACAGCAGGGCAGCATAGGAACCCTCATCGGTTGCCTATGTCCACGGCGCAGGTAGCTCCTAACGCTACACCCTTGGTACCTGGTTCACACAGTATGGCAGTAGCCTGTTTTAGACCTTGGGATTAGTCCCTTGTGTTAAGTTTTCGGCTGTGTTTTGTCGACGGGACGCCGACACAAAAGGTGGGGGCAGAATGTAACAGGCAGAGCTGTCACAGGGCTGCCTAGTGGTTTCTGGGCTTGGGCAGCCACCGTAGTTAGGGAGTGGCTTCCCCCCTCCCCTCTGTGTTGCGCGGGTTGGTTGGTCATTTAGCACCAGTATATATACCCAGTGAGCACGCTTTGGGCTAAGCTCGTGCTTCCCTTATTATTTGGGCCGTGTTACTGCGGGACTTGCTGCTGAGACGGTGTGCTAAGGTATGTCTGTCGTTTCCGTGCCTTGTATATGTTTAATGTGCTTTTAAAGTGACGCGAACCCATTGATGTATAGGGGATTCTGCCGGAAAGCAGGCGTCCTCCCTCTGTTGTCGCACCACGCTGCTAGCCGTTAGCTGCAGCCTAAACGTGGAACGTCGCGTATAAAGTGGCCGTTTACATTGATGTGAGTGCTACTGGCTGAAAGGTAGGCATTTGGAGTTACTTTCCACCTATTTGTTTGGGATTTAACCATTATAGGATGTACAACTTACAGCGAGTTACGTCATGTTTAGGTATATCCCTTGGCGTGCTTGAAAACGGGTGTGCTTAGAAAACCGCGTCGTAAGGCACGGGAATCCTGGTTTTATTATCTCAGACACTGGAAGCATTGCAATTGGAGCAAGGGGTCCTATGTAATGGTAAATCAAGCTTGAAGGTATGTGGGCTCAGTAGATGTGGTTTTTCATATCACTTGTTTAAATATAGCTTATTTTTAATTTACTTAAAATGTCGTTTTTAATTAGGAGTTCTGGAGTGTCGCCACGGGAAGGGCCTAGGTGGCGCTGAGCAGAGCCTCCCCTAGTCTTCTGCTGTTTTGCCTTGGTTGTTTTGTGGGGGTTAAATCAGCGTTATAATGTTTCAGTTATTTTGTTTATTTGATTATAATTAAACTTTTTGTGATTCTTCTGTTTATTTAGTTTAGTTCTCTTGATTTTGTTTCTTTTGAATTAACCCCTGAGCGGTATTGGATTTCTTTTCTTTGTTCTATGTGAACCTGATCTCTCTTTTTTTTAATTAACATTAGGGATACTGGCTGCAGTGAGTTTTAAAGTTATAATAGTGTATTAATCATTCATGTGTTTTATCTGTTCGTCAGAATACTTCTGTGCACGGGTGTTTCCTGGATGGCTGGTTACCCTTCGGGGATAATCATTCACTTTTACACTTGGTCTGCTGTGGTTGGAGTCATCACCTTTTGAGGTTTTTGGAAGCTGTGTGTGTGTGTGTGTGTGTGTGTGGTACAGTCGTTACCAGGATAATCATTGAAGGTCTGAAGCCAGTTTTAAGTATATGTATGATAATACTACAATGAGACCTAGCACTGCCAGTACCCCTGTGTTGGTATTTTAACAATTTTTACTTTATTCTAAATTGTGATTTTCTTAAAACCAAGTTATTAATAAAGCTGTGCATTTTAGTGTTATTTCCAATTTTACCTTTAAGTAAAAAGTTGTACACTGAACCAAATTTTACGTCTCTGCCCTTTTCTTTAAATGAACCTGTGTGCTTTTGGGTTATATTTCCTGGGGTGAAACTCCCCAGGTGGCGTAGTCGAGCTTACAGCTCACCTTAACAAGGGTCACACAAGCATCAAGGTTTTATATCTGATGCGTGCCGCTACTGGAAGCCAGTGAAGAGAGCGTAGCAGAGGAGTCACATGTGAGAACTTGGGGAGATTGAAGACCAGTCATGCTGCAGCATTCTGAATTAGTTGTAGAGGTCTGATGAGGGTGACAGGAGCACTGATAATCAGCTGCTGATAACCAAAAATCCCATAACGGTCGAATCTGAAATCCTGATGGTTGTCCACGGTGATGATGAATAGTCCACGGATGGTGATTCTTTCTGGCTTTCCTCACAGTTCCTTGCACACTGACAATGGTGATTGTTCTAATAATCCCGACGATCAGTTCTTGATGTTGTTAAGTCCTCTGGTCTTGATACTTATAGTCAAGACTCTTCGTTACTTTGATGCAGGCCACGGCACTAGCGCTGGCAAAGTGGTGAAGGGTAAGCTACAAATACAAAGAAAAGATTAGGTTGAAGGGACGTTGACAGTAGCATGTCCATTCTTACTGAAATTGTGAACCTGTTCCCATGACTCACCTCTGCATCTATCCAGTAGAATTGTTGAGCACCCACCAGTGCTCACTCTGCCACCCACTGTAGATGGACTTGTGCTGAAGCTTCACCTCCACCACCTGCATTTTATGGGTTTTGCATCGTCAAAGTAGCAAAAAACTCATTTTGGTCTGGGGGCCGAATACAACTTAATCGGACCTCAAGGGGGCCAGACCAGTAAACTCATTACAAAAAATTACATGGAACTAATAATAATCAATCAATCAATCATCAGTTATTCATATACAGTGTTGCAAATAACAATAATTATTTATAATATAATTATTATTACAATAATAATAATGCATTATTTTTAACAGTGTTAGGTAATGGCGTCATTTTGTCAGTAAAGGGATAATATAATTAATTACTTTTCCTGTCGTTACAACGCCGTTGACGTTACTGGTCATTAAAAGCGGTGCGTTACTATATATTGATATACTAACAGTAATGCGAGCGGACCGCTGCCCAGGCTAGTGAGGAGTAACAGATCTCGATAGGTCACAAGTTCTCGGTGTAACACCTGTTTAACTTAACAAGTCAGTAAGCGATTGGCTAAGGCAGCGTTATGGTAGCCAATCAGAGCCAGTGTTTTTACACGCGTGCCGAAGCACTCCAGTGACACGACACAAACGGAGAAGAGACAGAAATGGCGAGTCAGAAGTAAGCTGAAGAAAAGATGCGGCTTCACAACAATGTATACACTGAAAAGGCCAGGGTTTTCCCCGAAAACATGACTTAACTCCAACGATAGACTTCACCCATTGTTTTTTAATTTGTGCAGCACACACATGAACATAGTCCCTTAAACTGGATAAAACATTGGTAAAACTGTGCAGTAAAAGCTTAGCGGCATGTCTGGCCACACTCGCTGCCCCCGTGAAGTTCTCCCTTGAAAGATCCTATGCTCGGCATTTAAATGAGTAGCCCCGGCCCCAACTTTGTTAGACTCTACCACCTACGTTGGAGCAGGACTACATACGTCGCCATTGAAACATGTACAACATACACAAACATAACTGTATGCTATTGTTTGCTAAACATCACATTCAGCATTACAACTTTTCCTGTCCTCCTCCTACAGGTTCAGTAGGACCTGCCTCCCCCCCTTCTGCCGATGACCGTGGGCTCTACCGGCCAGCACCAGGGAAGCCCTGGAAGACGACCCTCCTCCCCTGAGGACGAAGGACCTCTAGTGAGTTATTCCTCTTATATATACACATACACAGTCCAGGTGATGGGTCAGGTCTCTGACCCCATCAAAGTCTTTATTTTGCTTTTCTGTCTCTTTCTTCCTCTCCATCATGTAGGTCTCCAGTGCTTCTTCCTGGAGTAGAGACCACAGACAGCTGTGCAACCTGATCTTCACCCAGACTTCCAGGAGAAGAGGAGTAATGCAATTTGTGGACCAGGACACAATGCATATTGCCTTCTGTCATGCAGGTATCACAATGAAGCAGTCTGGTTCTCTTTTTTTTCTTCATTTTAATTGAATAACACATTTTCTACTTCCAGCAATGTCACCCAAGTAGGTGTTTTCCCCTCATTTTCTGCAGATCTTGGAGAAAGCCGTTGCCAATCTGGAACGCATCTGTGACGGGCAGGTGTGAGCAACAAAAAGGAAGCGATCACGCCAAGTCTCAGGGAAAAAGGGTGGTTTAATATAAAGTGTGCAAAACCTAAAACCCGTGCAATAGATCCAAATTAAGGATATAATGACCAGCGGTCAACTGGTACAAAGACAAGACATATATAGGCAAACAAACGACCCTCAGGTGAGACGGATCACGGGCTCCGCCCACCTGAGGGACACACATGACGTCACCAGACAATAACAACAACAGCCGCTGTGGACAGAGACGGCCGGTAGGGGGCCGCCTCACCGTGACAGCATCGACTTTCTCCTGAGCTTAGGGATGGTCTTGTCAGAGGTGGATGGTGCTTCAGCACTGGTAGACTGGAAACCTGCAAAGTCAAAGCAAATAGACGGCGTGAGAGGGATGCTGTGTGTAGTCTTCCATGCTGTTGTCATTATTGTTGTTCATGCCCTATTAGTTGTGCAGCAGGAAAGACTACTAAACCATGGAAGACTACTAAACCATGGAAGACTACTAAACCATGGAAGACTCGGTTCTTTATAAATAATACTGTCATGAATTAAACTTCATGAAATACTAAAATGCGTACCATCTGGAATATGTTTGTCCACCACCTGGTCCTCCGTGTGAACATGCACTTAGTTTGTCCGTTTCTTTAAAAAGAGCAGACAATTTGATATTAAAAAATCATTCAAAATATGATTGATGGTAGCATAAATGTATGGTTGAAAATCATTCAGAAGAGCAGAGTCTAAAGCTAATGGTGTGACTGGGAATAAATACATTTTAAAAACAGATACCTTGAATCTCCGCTTCAGAAATCTTGGAAACCTGAACCACCAAGATTTCTTCTCCAGCCCCACGTCCACTGTCTGTGCTGCACTCTGCAGAGCGGAGCCTGTATGGTCCTGTTCTGTCCGAGAGATGGTGATGCCAGCGACATCACCGAACAGAGTGAGGGCAATCAGAGCTGACAGCTCAGAGCAGCATCTCTGTAGTGACAGCTTCACTTCCACGTCAGCCTCCGTCACAGATGCGCTTCTAGAACCGTAGTGATCAGTGTCAGGCTTGGTCCAGGATGTCAACCCAAGGCGTTCTTGGAGAAAAGTTTCTGAAGCAGTCTTCACAAATCTCCTCACGATGCCCGACTGGAGTGCCTCCTCAGAAAGGTCAGACAGCACTGACCGAGTCTCCCTGCAGCTCATTTGTGCCTTTACTCGGTCCAGAGCCGCAATCCTTTCCAGCATCAGGTTCCTCACTATAGGGATGAGGTCCTGAGCAACCACCTCCTTCACTGCCACTTTGACCCATGCTGAGATTTTTTCCAGCACTTCAATCAAATCCTCCATTTTCATCTAGTTAGGTTAAAGGAAAGTGTAAAAAGTTAATCAGTATCCAAAAGCTTAATGATTTTTAATTATTACTTTTTTTAACCTTAAGCTGATTATTTCTTTAAGAAGTAAAATGCTAATGTAAAGAACATCTACTGTTGTGAAGGTCTGACCAGACATGGCCAAAGGCTCATGTTGCTATGGTAACTCAGACACACAGGCAGATAGGAAGACAGATACAGAGATTCGTACTCACATTGCTTGGCAGTGTATTCCTCAGCTCTTCAGTTAGAACAGCTGGATTAATCCCAGAGGTGGATACGACTCCACCACTTTTCCCACATGGAGGAGTGTTGAGATCCTCAATCACTGCCTCCTCCACTCTAGTACAGCAAATAGCTGTGGTGAAAGAAACATTTACTTTAAGCATCTATGAGGCAGAGACTAATGATGCACATAAGCAAATGTCACTAAAAACAAATTGTGGAAAATTATAGTTATGAATAAATAACCTCATAATGCATCACGTTTTGGTAACATGTAATCACGCTAAATCTCACCTGAAAACCATCTGCTACGGTCTTTCTTTGCCTGCTTGTTTTTCACGCTGGGGGCAGACACATCACAGCCCTCAGGAAGCTCTTCTGCTGGCCCAGCTTTCTTAGACTGTAGTAGAGAAAATGAAGAAAAAATGAGTTTCATGATGACTATCGCAGGGGTTCTCAACTGGTCTCAGCCCGGGACCCACTTTTTCCCCCCATTGTCATTAAGTCGCGACCCACTTTTTTAAAAAAGTTGTCAGTTGCCGTACACCATGCACTTTATGTAATACAACTTGTTTGGTGGTCTTATGAAGGACCGTTTATAAGCTATTGAAATTATTACAAAAAACAGTGTGTAGTGCTCTGGGGCCTTCACGACCGCCACTTGCGTCTGTGTTAAGGTCATTTGTAGACGGTGCCTTAGACGTTGCAGTGGTGAAAGTTGCACATTTAAAATACGTCTATTCCTGACGTAAATAAAGTTGTAGATGTTTATCTTGGTTGCCAGAAACAAGAATTTTATTATAGCACTTTTGCCAATACTGTCTTAGTTATTGAAGAAAATTCCGAATACTCGAACGTGAAACAAACTTTACTGAAGTTTCCTAGTATGCATACGAGTGACTTTTGATCCCATTAAAATTAATTTAAAATTATGTACAGTTATAAAGAAGTGTGTCCTCTTTGGGTCCGACAGAGATGTAGACTGTGTGGGAAAAAATGCGATATTTTTCGCTTGGCCATTTTCAACGCTTAGTGCTAAAGTTTCAGCTCCGTTTTGCGAGTCATGCTGGTGATCGGATTCCTGCATTTGTTGATGGGCAGAGACGAACACGTGAGCGGGAGCTGGAGTCTATCGTTTAACTTTTAAAATACAAACTCAAAAGAAAAGGATGGATATTTTTCCAATTACAAAAAATCCTTACCCATAAAAAAATAATGCTGTCGCCAGTGGCGAGTGAAATAATTATAAAGTAAGCTACATTATGCATTAAACACGTTTCTGTGAAAATACAGGCTGCGGACATACGCGCAGACAGGATAGGGGGAATACGAACATTTCATAATTTGATTTTTTTTTCTCAACACCGCTGGACTCTCAAGGAGAGAATATTGATCTATCTTAATGACCTCAGATGGTTAATAACCAATATTAATTGGTTACACATCTTAAATGTGATAAGAGGCCGTAAAATGAAGTAACTGGGATGTAACCGGATAATTAATGTTAATCTGAGTCGCCATTTGTGGTCGAAAGCAATTTAGTTCTATTTTTGTGCAATATTCTACAATCACTGTTGCTACAAAGCAACTTTAGAGAACTGTCTCGACGAGGAATGTCATTTTCAATAAATAGACTGAGAAGCGGCTCTCTCGAACTTACTCGGACTAAAGTGAGATTATGGAAAAAGCTCAAAGGAACATGAACTTACCCTCATCATTTGTTTAAACATGATCACTTGGAATCTTCACTCCTTTACTCGCACAAGATATCGCTGAACCGCTCTACTAGCTACTTCAACCTCGGTGACGATCAAACCATCTGTGGTTAAATTAAACACTGTCTGTGGCGACTTTTATAGGTCTCCTGCATTGTGACTTCATATGCCGTGTTGTCGTAGGGACGCAGTTAGATAATAACTAAAACTACTAATTGGCCGTGTTGTCATAGTGACAGTTAGATAATAACTAAAGCTACTAATTGGCCGAGTCTTCAAGTGCAAATCACATTGAGCTGGCCCATGTTAATCTCAGTAGTTTGGGCTGGGACATTTATCACACCCACTCTGGCCCTGGACGTGTATCAGATCCACTCCGGTGTTATAAAAATCTGTGCTACCCATCGAATGTCCTACTTAGGTATTTTCATGTCAGTGTACAACGTACACCTATAATTTTTCGTTGTCAGCATTTTTTTCTCTTGAATTCACAATGAGGACTGTCCATTTATTTTGCCAATTTACTTTTTTGTCAACAATTATTAAATATTTTTGTGAATATCCTCGGAAAGACCTGAGAAATATCACTACTGCTTTGTTTCTAATACGTGGAGGTTCCAAATGTCTGCTAATCAGTTTGTTTTATCCTTGCCAGTAAATAACTGTGCTCTCTTTTATCATTCCATCCTAAATGGTTTTAGTTGACTGACCTTGAAAATAGCACTTCGACGTTCGTTCAGTTGGGCTATTTTACATTTTGAATCAATTTTATTAAATACAAGTAAATAACCATGAAATGGTAATGACGCTTGCACTCATCGCAGTCATTTCTGCGATACTCAGTTAAACGTGCAATTGAGGAGAAGTGGGACACGATACCTGTTTCTGATAAAGGGGACATACCCAAAGAGCTTCAACAAATCACAGAGGCAAAATCTCAGAAGTCCCTCCAAGTTTCAAATAAAAGGTCAGTAAAGTTCAAACATATGTTAGTCCAAACATGCTTCCAGCATTAATACTGTAGATTTTATGGTCTATATCGGTTCTAGACTGCGTTAACATCGTATTTGGACTGCGCAGACAGATTACATGGAGAAACCTGTGCACTTCACCTGTTCCAAATGCTCAATTCGGATAACCTCATATTAAGGCTCTAACGTTGGAGGATCCGTGGCTCCGTCCGAAATGCCGTGCAGTAGGCATTAGATTTCAATGCATTACGTTCTGCTCAAATCTTAAAGCAGTGCGTTCTTTCAGTAGGCGACTGGGCAGTTTTCATAACCTCGAACATACTACGTCCGTCATTTACCTATATCATATGATATGGCATATAACGTTATACCACCACAGTTTAAGGACCGCTATTAATTAAAAGCGCCATTCCATATTTGTGTTTTATATAGTTATATTGATTTAGAATCAGCATCAAGACGTCGTCGAGGACTAACAGAGTTACAATAACCATTAACCTCGATTTAGCCTTATTAATAATCCCAAAGCTAGATATATTTATATTTGCAAGGGTTATAATTTTCAAGGGGATAATTTGGCATTTCACTAGCATCACTAAAGTGAGGTGAATCCCCAACTTTGTTATATCAGTGTGACAATTAGGCAACCAAGATTTATAATAAACTAAAATAGAATTAACGTAAAATAATTTGACATACAAACCACTTCTAAACCAAATAAAGTTGGTCAAATCTTTAAAATCAAATCTTTAAATCACAGAAAGTAAAAGTGTCTAAAATTGATGTAAGTGTCATCACCATTGTAGTTTTTATTTTGTGGTTGTACAGGGTGTCCGCCGGGTCTTAAAAAGTACTATAAGTTGATAAATCAATATTGGAAAAATGAAGGCCCTTAAAAAGTATTTAAAAGCCTTAGTCGCGATTTTGGAGTAGGGCCTACTGGATTTTCGTTGATATTTTAGCTTTGCAACAAAAAGTATGCAACTATTAAAAATAAGATGTCCCTTTTTTACATCCGGTTTATGTAAAAACTTTTGGGAATCATTTTCACTATCAGTTCGTTTTTAAATTCTCTATTAAGGCTTTATTTTATTATTTTATTTTTCATACAGAAAATAATTCTGGAAATATAATGTGTCGTTTTGCAAATATAACACACGGCAAAGTGAAGGAAAAAAACAATAAAATCCAGTCAGCTCGCGCTCTCCAAATACTTGATTAAAAAAACAAAAATGCTTTGGACGGAACGTACACGTACCATAAGGCCCGTTAGGCTTTTTAAAGGTAAAAATGAGTGGACTAAAGAAAAGAAAGTGGGAACTGAGTGCCGAGTGCTTAAAAAGTGTGTTGAGTGGACAACAAAATATTTTTCTCACTGAGCTTTGATCAACGGCTGTATGTGTGATATGCCAAGAAACGGTTGCAGTTTTCAAAGAGTACGAAATCAGCCGTCACTTTGCTACGATGCATGCAGACCATGCTAGCAAGCAGTCAACAGAAGGACGAACGGCTACTGCTCAGAGGTTGGCAGTTTCTCTACTGTGTTATGAAAAAAAAACATATGGAAAGTTTGGAGGAGCAATGTGCGCATTTACGCACAGCAGGGGTACAGTAGCTTCATTAACTCACCGTACATCGCTCTCAATTTAAAGAGCCCTTTCTAGTTTCTGCTGCTGGCAGGATATTTAATGCAGTCTGTCTCTCAGGACAATCCGTCCATGTTTTTGCGAGGTTTAAAACAATTAGAAATTATTGAGCTTACACTGTAAAAAAAAAAATCCTAATTTTATGTAAAATAACTGTAAATATTTAATGTATTTTAACATTTTTTCCAATTGTATGCAAAACTTTGTAAAATTACAGACATTTGTAATTTGACAAAATGTCTTTTATTTTAAGTATTATGACAATAATTACAAGTTACATGCTTTTCTCGTTTTTTTACGGAAATAATACAGTATTATTTATACGGTATTTTTCTGCTTTCTTAAATTATATACAGATTCATGTATAATTACAGCAATTATCTGCAATTAAACATTCGGTTGATTATATAAAGGTTTATGTCTGTAAGAACTAAAAAGTTTTTTTCTCTGTCATTTTAATCAAAATCTTATGTCTTTTGGCACTGCTGGTTTAAACATGATTTTCAATGTCAGAAATGAATGTGGCTTACATGTATCAATACTCGTATTTTGATTGTTAGGCGTCCTCGTAATTCAGAGGATCCATTGATGTTCAGGAGAAAAATGAACAAAATATATAGGTTCGGACATATTAATTTGCCACAGAACGTGATGGTAATTGAAAATAATTTCTGCAGTTGAAAATGCTCATTTTTATGATGCCTACAGAATGAAGAGTGACTTCCTAATGTCAGTTCAGACATTAGATTTTTACATTGGCATATCTAAAGTATGTAACTGTAGTAATGGCTGTAGGAGATTTCTGTTGATTGTTCCATCTCTATTGATGTCTGTTCTCATTTTAGTTCTTGTGCAGTCAATGGCAATAGAAAATGGCAGTTTGTTTGGGCGCTGGACTTTTAAAAGAAACATTTCTAAACACTGGGTCTATACTTGAACATAACCAAGGAAATAACCTGTAACACACTGAGAGACAGATGAACTGATATACTGGTAGACGTACATTGTAATGGAACAGGCTTTTAAACTTAAAAATGTGTGTGCCTATAGTTACACACTGGAATAAAAACACAAGTTGAACAACCACTTAAATATAAATGTTATCTCTAGGCTAGGGGCATAAACGTGATTTGAGCTCAACGTATTGCTTTTAACCATAATTGGTTAATCTGACTGTCATTCAGGAAACTGGCCAATGACAACTGTTCGCGCCTCTCAGGTCATGTTTGAACATTTCAGTGAGTGTGCTGACGGTCAGCCTACGAGCTGTGGTGGCTAGCTAGCTACCTGGATTATTTTACATCTACCTGCCAAATTATTATTTTGAGCGGATTATCGTTGGATGATTCAACAAAATAAGATGGAAACGGGGCACAGAGGAAGAAAATTTAAGTGAAGCATTATTGGTGACATCAGGTAAGAAAACGTCCTTACTTTATGTAAGCCAACGTTAGCTAGTTAACTAGCTAGTTAGCCCAGTTTAAAAACACATTTCACGTGAATGTTTCATTTGATAAAGATCGCAACACAGCCCAGAGCAGGAGCGCAACACAGCCCAGAGCAGGAGCGCAACACAACTCAGAGCAGGAGCATCACAGCCTAGCTCACAGTACAAATCAATCCGGCCATTATGCACTGAAGAAAGAAAGGGTGAAGGAGACCAGGTATGGTTTGTGTAAAAAATTAAAACACCATTATTGGGATCATTGTGAAGATTTTGTCCATTGCATTTTTACCCTTAGGGAATAAATATGCTTTTCTCATATGTTAAATATGTAAAGCAAAAAAATTATATGCACCAAGTTTGGCCTACATTTTGTTTACTGTACAGAGCTAGAGCGCAACACAGCCCAGAGCAGGAGCGCAACACAGCCCAGAGCAGGAGCGCAACACAGCCCAGAGCAGGAGCGCAACACAGCCCAGAGCAGGAGCGCAACACAGCCCAGAGCAGGAGCGCAACACAGCCCAGAGCAGGAGCATCACAGCCCAGAGCAGGAGCATCACAGCCTAGCTCACAGTACAAATCAATCTGGCCATTATGTTGAGGTGAGTGACTCTCCCTGCTGCACCACTACACTGGATCTTCAGGATCTGCCACCTCCTGAATCCCTCTTCACTGTTTATGTGTTTTCCAAGATTAAGTGCTATCATTGTCATGATTCAACATAACACAGAAGTGTGATCCCTTTTTGAAATGGCTTTGCTATATATTTGTACTATAATATTTGTAATGTTATTGGCACAAAATTAACAGCAGCTAACTTTGGATTTTGTCTGCAACTTTTTAACAGGCAGACTTCAGCTTTTCACTTCTGAGAGGCCAATGACCAGATCCTGCAGATTTCTTCTCTGCAACATACGGAGAATACAACCCTTTCTTTCACAGGAAGCTACCCAGGTGCTTTTACAGTCTCTCATCATCTCAAAGCTGGACTACTGCAACTGCTTACTTACGGATCTTTCTCTATGGGTCATCAGACCTCTACAAACTGATCCAGAATGCAGCTGCATGACTGGTCTTCAATCTCCCCAAGTTCACATGTCACTCCAGTGCTGCATTCTCTTTACTGCCTTCCAGTAGCTGCATACATCAGATCTAAAACCTCGATGCTTGCTTGCAAAGCCAAAAATGGACCAACCCCTCCCTACATGATGGCCATGGTCAAAGCCCCATCCAAACCTTGAGTACTTTGAACCTCAAGTACGGCTTGGCTTAAAACGCCATGCTTAAAGTCTCACGGAAAACAAACTTCAAGACCTGTCCTGGCTCCGAGATAGTGGAATGAGCTTCCATTGACTGTCCAGACTGCAGAGTCCTTAGCAGTCTTCAAATGACTGAAGACTCATCTGTAGAACAGACTAAATCTCTAGCACTTGTCATAGTTGTTTCCGTTGTATGATATAGTACCTATGTGAGTTTGCATTTCTTGTAGGTATCCATTTTAATTTCTGTAGTTTAGCAATATTCAGCCTATGTTTTTGTGTACTTCTAGGTATTTGCATTGATTTCTGTAGTTTAGTAGTATTCTGGTTCGAGGGTATCTTGAATTTTGACCTATCTATGTACTATTTAGAATTAATTCTGTGAACAGATGGCAAAGCACTTCGTAAGGCGCTCTGGATAAGAGTGTCTGCTAAATGTCCTACATGTAAATGAGAAGGAGTGTATCTTTCATGTCACATCAGTGTTATGTGTTTGTAGTTGTGTTCAGGCTACTGATATTGGTGATGGAGAAAGACACTGAGTACAGTCCTGGGGATTTAAATGATTAAAAGTGATGATAGAGGACATTGAGGTGCTCAACATTGGTATAATATACTTTTTCATTTGTATAAAATAACTTTGCAGTTTGCATTCCACATTTGAGTTTGTCCTGGAAGTCACGATGAATATGGACAGGAAAAATCTGTAAAATTACGGTACTTCTCTGCAGAACTTTTTGTGCTGTCACTTTATTGAAAGTGCTTAATTGTACTAATTCAGGGAAAAGTTGTAAAATAAAGGTATTTCTCTGCAAAACTATTAGTGCTGTCACTTTATTAAAAGTGCTAAATCATAATAATCCAGGAAAAATCTGTAAAATAACGGTATTTCTGCAGAATGTTTAATGAATTTTTCTGTAAATTTATTGTTTTTCCACTTAATTTAAATCAGGGTTTTTTACTTTAAAATTAAAGTTTTTGTTTGGCAGCCGCTGCTGCCAGTCGTTTACCGTTTTTTTACGATTTTTTTTTTAGTGTACTGTGCTCCGTTGGTAGTATTGCCAGTGAAATGATATGCCACTACTTGCTTCCACCGTGTTTGTGCTTCCAGCCAGCATAAAGACACAAGCATGCTACTCCTGTGTGACCTGGCAAAGTCACATCACCGTAGAGTTTGCCGGTAAGCATATGCAACTCCACACTTGGTGTGATTGCCATTTCATCCAAGGTCAACACACATTCCCGTTCAATCTCTGTCAACCCATCTACCTTCAGTTTAAGGAAATCAAACACCTCTGTCAGCACACCAGGCTCAAATCTAACGCATTGCATCCTTCTCTGTAGGGTTCTTATTCCTGGCAGGGGAAATTGCAGTTCCTGCAGGGTCTTGTAACCTGTCCCACCAGCAGTAAAGCCAATTTTCAACGCCTTCTTAATTGTCTCATTGCTCTATTTCATCCCTTTTGTGGTTAGTCTGCCTAATGCTTTCATTTGATCTTTTGAAAACGTTTTCTTAAGTTTTGTGTCCCTAACTTTCAGTGTCTCTTGAGAGTGGCATTTTCCTTCCTTATTTTTTGTAGTGCTGCCTTTGTTTTCCTCATGATTCTTTCTTGTCTCTTAAATTTATAAAGCTCTGATTGGCTGGCTTCTGGCTGATGGTTATGCTGACTGGCTGCTGGCTCACTGGGTTGTATTAGCTCTCCCTGTCTCTCCTCACTAGCCATGTTCTCTCTTTGTTCAATCTCACTTTCCCTTCTCTCTGTATCCTCATCCCTTATTTCCTCAGTTTTTGAAACTGCTGGATATAAAAGACATATACTATTTACTGTGATTACCTTTTAAATATTCTATCACTTAAAGAAATAATATAATTATTAGGAGTTCATACTTATTATACCTGGGTCACTTCTAACACTATAGCTATGATCAGCAGCTGTGGGCCCTGTCTTTACAGGTCCAGTGGTGCATCGTAGTGCAGGGGGCTTCCTCTTTCTGAGTGCGGGGCGATGCACAAAAATGGTGGGAACAGCATCTGCTCTCAGCCTGGTCTTGCCCTGTTTGGTTCTGATGAACTGCTCTGCCTCAAAATGTGCCTGCAGAGTGATGTGAGTTTACTCCTCACGTATGACAACTCAGTTTTGTCTACCCATATACATATCCCATAGTGGGTGAATACACAGTATTAGAGAACACTTACTGGATATGTATACACTCATTACACGTATAAAAAACAACCAAGGCTGTGCAACAAGTTCAAATTCATATCACATCAATACTCATAATAATCATTTTCTCCTGTCTTTTTCTCCTCTCTCTCTTTAAGCCAAAGAACCACAGGGGATTCAATGGAGCCTGCAACTAGATAGCACCCTCACCCTGCACCCGAGTCTGTCTGGAGTCTTTGATTTTTTTTGTTCACTATTCTGTATTTTAATAAATCAGGCATTAAGCTTTCCAATAGTGTGTTTATTGTGAAAAGTGCCAATGGAGTGTTTGATGATTACCTCAAATTTTTTTTTTGCTATTCTAATCTTTAGTGAGGGTAAAATTGCTCGTGGTGAGTTGAGCCAACCATTTTTTTCTCCTCTCAGTATCAGTGGGGAAACCATACATTTTTGCTCCTTTCTCGGATCGATTGGAGCATCCCCATGCAGCACAGGAAACCATGGTGGACACTACACTAACAACACGGAGGAAAGGACACACAAAAACTGCTTGACATGATATTCATATTTGAGATTATTAGAGATTTATTTCATGAATTCATTGCTGTAAATAAGTGTGTATTAAAAAGACAAGCTATATATAATTTATCAATGTATTTTAACATGTCATATACCGTCTGGATGTAAATGTAATGTGTTTTAATGTACCCTTTTAAAGCAGATTTCTGCACAATGAAGTCAAAGAATTTCCTTCTGTCGTATCTGAAAGTCAGAAAATGTACGTTAGTCATTTAGATTACTTGGGTCCCCAATACCACGGGATTACAGAAATCACCATGATTTAAAGATATGTTAATGTTGGAAAATTAATCTGATCTGAATTTCTCACCCCTTCCTGTCCCTCTAAATATATAAATGAAAGTAATATATAACAATTATAAAACAATCAAAGCATTAAACAGCAATGTGCTCTCACATTAGCCTAAATTTGCTCGCTATAAGGTCACAATCCTCAAATCGTGATTCTGTCTCTGGGTTTATACGCTCAGATTGAACTTCCTGGAACTATCAGAAGCCTCCGTGAATCACGTGACCATCAAGCTGCCCCCGACTTGCTCAGTACAGTAGTGACTCTCCAGTGGCTCACAAACTGTATCTGATGTCCGTGTGCATTGTGTCTTTACTCTTACACCAGATCCTGGGGAAACACACACACACACACAACATTGCTCACATAAAGCACCATAACACAGTCTGACTCCATTATCAGTGTGTGATGTTCATACATGCAGCTCTAATCCTGTATTTGGCTTGTTGAGGCAGCTCTAGTGACTGTGTTGTTTAAGTCAGTACATGGCCCTCCTCTATCTAGCCAATCAATGCACAGCATGAATACTACCTGGCCAATCACAGTTGTAAGAAGTGACTGATTATTCTCGCAGTGATTCTGGAGCTAAAAAGGTCTGAATTTTGTTAAACTCATATCCAGTATTTTTGTTCAGAAGCTCACCTTTTTAGATAACTTTAAAGCAGCTACATTGACATTGTAAAACAGTCAGTCAAACTCATTTTTGCGCCTTAATGTGACAGCTCTGCTTTTTTGGGGGATGTGTGGACACACAAATCCTATCTTGTCAAAGCAAATTTGAGTCACTTTTGTTTGTGCTCTAGATCAGATTTCTACCAGCCAACACGGGCTTGAAATCATTGAGCACAGTGTACAAAAGTGCACAGCCTGGAGTTTTGTGGTAGCTAAAAACGAATGAAACAAAGTATCCCATGATGATAAGGCCCAATGTGGAGATTACAATTGCGCATTGTAGTAGAAATAACGGTTAGATGCCACCACAAGCAAGGTGGCATCTAACCATGTGTTGCAGGTCACTGGGAGCTCATACCTTCAATCCCATTCCTTCTGAAGGGAGCACACAGCCAGCGCTTCCCTGCAACATGGTTGATGAAGGCCATTTGTACATTATATATAGCACTGGAAATTCATATATGTCTCGATGATGGTATGCCAAAAAGTATATTAACCTAAATATATTTAGGAAACAGAATAGTTCTATATTACATATATATATTTTAGTTCTACATTAACTGTTTAAACATTATTCCATTTTTTCCCTGTGCAAAATAAGATTTCGGTACCACAATGCATTACTATTTTGCATAGTGAGGCTACTAAACCAATCAGCTTGAAGTCGGCATATTACGCCCTCTGACGTTTCTAGGAAGTAAACAGGAAACTAACGAGCTAACTGTGATGTTTCAAATGACAGCAAAACTGACCAATCATCTCTTCCATCTTAATGGGCGGGCTTAACTGTAGCCCGCTGTGGCGACGCTAGCTGTCATTAGCGTACCACCGCTAGCTAGTTCCGATTCAGTCCTTTGATGGCGTCGTGCGTGTTGTTTACATATTCCGCTCCCGAGGAACACGGAGCTGTGAACCTTATTTTGTTGGAACCTTATTTTTGCTTAAGACGTTATCTAGTACATATGTTACTGGTTTATTGCGTTTTTAAAGCTGTAATGTCGTCTCAATCTCAATCTTTTTCCGGGGGGGGGGGGGGGGGGGGGTGAGCGGGCCCAGCAGAGCCATATAGAGAGAGAGTCACGTCAACTCCGTTCACTCCAATGGAGCAGTTTTTTTTACAGCAATGGCAGATCGTGGAGCCTGTCAATAGTTCCCGGAAGTTAGCAGCAAATACGAGCAGCGCAGTCAAACTGGAGCAGTGGACCATCTGTGATACACTTTTACAGGTTAGTACGCTTAAAAAATCAGATTGTGTATTATAAGGACATCAGAATCAAATTAACATGTGCATTAAAATATTTTAGTGAATTATCCACCTCTTAATAAGCAGATTTAGGGAACTAAATGTATGCTAAGGCAACGTGAATACGGTTAGCGAGATTTCACATTAACCACTGACAGCCTATTAATTGTAAATTCCACTCTTAATGCCATTTCACCTAAACGCGATGTTTTTTGCGGGGCAGCTAAGTATTGGTTAAATATAACATTTGAGTGTGATTGTAGAGTGTGTTGGGTCGAGGAGCTGAAATGAGGATATCCATTTTGGAGTACCAGCTAACGTTAAGCTAACGCACAATAAGTAGGAGAGCCATTCTTGTGATACATCACTGCTGATATTGATTAGAATGCATATTTAAGACTTCTAAATAGTACACAACAGTGTAATTTATAGATCAAGTGTTTGTAGATTTTGTTATTCTGTTGACTATTATCTGTATTATGCTCAGCAGACTTTGGATTGATGGCAAAGGGAGAGGGAAGGTCATCAAGAGAGATTGAAAACACAAGGTAAGTTGAAACTAGGGTGGCACTTTTGATCAATGAATCTTACAAGACTAAAGAGGAATACAACATACTAAAATGTTATAGTACAGTATGATATATGTAATCATATGTAACCATACTAGACTTGTATTCTATTATTGTATTATTTATGTTGTATTTAATTTATCTTGTTGGTGTATATTAGTTGCCTGCTGTGGGATAATTGGGTGCTGACCATGATGAGATTGAAAACACAACAAGGTAAGTTTCAAATAGCAATAAGAAATCAATGTTTATTACACTGCCGTATGTTGGCTGTAGGAGTGTAGGAGTAGTGATGTTGGCTGGGGGGGTTGTAGGAGCAATGATTAGTCCAAATGTTTCTGTTGGAGTGACTAATGGGCTTGATGGCACATTTGGAGCTGTTTAGGGGTTGCCGGATTTTGAAGCTTGGCACCTGGAGTTGTTTTTCAACTTTCTGGATTGGCTCTTGCTTCCAAAATGACCATCTTTTAACTGTTTCTTCTTTCTGTCATTTGGTATTGTTGCCGCTTCAATTCTCAACCTTAGCCGTATGAATCTTTTCATGATTTTGTCTTGTACTTCACAGCAAGCTGGAAGCTTACTGTAAAGTGCCTGAGCTTGTTTCTCCAAGACCCTCACTGCATCAGGGAGTTCCATGAGGCAGGAACCAGTCTTGGTCCTAAATAGTTCCTCAATTTGGTGAATGAAATCATATGCGTCTTGGGAAGGATGACAAAGAGCACCTGCCTTGAACTCTTTTAAGTTCAATAAGATGCAATAATAAGCAAAGTCCACATAATCATAATTTCATTGTTTAATAATATTAGTCAAATTAATAATTCTTATAATAACCACACACGACACCTATCACCCGCGCGCCAACCCGCCCTCCCCCGCGTGCTCTGCGCACCTCGTTACTGTTTCTCTGTACACCACAGAATGAGTGACATCTCCCTGTAAAGACCTCAAAAAGGCAGAAAAACAGGTAGTAGTTTTTTTATTTTTATTTTAAATTTATTATTAATATTTAAAAGTTGTTCTCTGCACTACGTTATGTAAAATAGTTTTAAAATATTTTTTGTGCAACACCTTTATATTTATTGCTTGTTATATGGTAATATTTAAGTCATTTGCTTTTTATTTGTTTCTTTAATAGTGACACAATCAACACAATGATTGATGATGCAGGGGGCACCAACCAAAATCTCGCCTAGGGCACCACATTGGTCAGGGCCGGCTCTGGACATCAGGCATGAAATAAAGTTGTCTGTCTGGTGTTGATGGATGTGGCCCAGATGTTTTATTGAGGTTGACCCCAAAGGATCTCCACATGGCCTGCTTAGGGCTACCCATGTCAGTGGTGACGTTGAACACATGTAGCCCTATGGATGCTGCCCTTTGTATTAATTCAATAATTATTGGCCTGTACTGTGCTCTGTTGGTAGTATTGCCAGTGAAATGATATGCCACTACTTGCTTCCACCGTGTTTGTGCTTCCAGCCAGCATAAAGACACAAGCATGTGTTGCTACTCCTGTGTGACCTGGCAAAGTCACATCACCGTAGAGTTTGCCGGTAAGCATATGCAACTCCACACTTGGTGTGATTGCCATTTCATCCAAGGTCAACACACATTCCCGTTCAATCTCTGTCAACCCATCTACCTTCAGTTTAAGGAAATCAAACACCTCTGTCAGCACACCAGGCTCAAATCTAACGCATTGTATCCTTCTCTGTAGGGTTCTTATTCCTGGCAGGGGAATTTGCAGTTCCTGCAGGGTCTTGTAACCTGTCCCACCAGCAGTAAAGCCAATTTTCAACGCCTTCTTAATTGTCTCATTGCTCAATTTCATCCCTTTTGTGGTTAGTCTGCCTAATGCTTTCATTTGATCTTTTGAAAACGTTTTCTTAAGTTTTGTGTCCCTAACTTTCTGTGTCTCTTGAGAGTGGCATTTTCCTTCCTTATTTTTTGTAGTGCTGCCTTTGTTTTCCTCATGATTCTTTCTTGTCTCTTAAATTTTTTCAATAGCTCTGATTGGCTGGCTTCTGGCTGATGGTTATGCTGACTGGCTGCTGGCTCACTGGGTTGTATTAGCTCTCCCTGTCTCTCCTCACTAGCCATGTTCTCTCTTTGTTCAATCTCACTTTCCCTTCTCTCTGTATCCTCATCCCTTATTTCCTCAGTTTTTGAAACTGCTGGATATAAAAGACATATACTATTTACTGTGATTACCTTTTAAATATTCTATCACTTAAAGAAATAATATAATTATTAGGAGTTCATACTTATTATACACTGCTCAAAAAAATAAAGGGAACACTCAAATAACACATCCTAGATCTGAATGAATGAAATATTCTCATTGAATACTTTGTTCTGTACAAAGTTGAATGTGCTGACAACAAAATCACACAAAAATCATCAATGGAAATCACATTTATTAACCAATGGAGGCCGTCATTTGGAGCCACACACAAAATTAAAGTGGAAAAACACACTACAGGCTGATCCAACTTTGATGTAATGTCCTTAAAACAAGTCAAAATGAGGCTCAGTATTGTGTGTGGCCTCCACATGCCTGTATGACCTCCCTACAACGCCTGGGCATGCTCCTGATGAAGTGGCGGATGGTCTCCTGAGGGATCACCTCCCAGACCTGGACTAAAGCATCCGCCAACTCCTGGACAGTCTGTGGTGCAACGTGACGTTGGTGGATGGAGTGAGACATGATGTCCCAGATGTGCTCAATCAGGTCTGGGGAACGGGCGGGCCAGTCCATAGCTTCAATGCCTTCACATTGCAGGAACTGCTGACACACTCCAGCCACATGAGGTCTAACATTGTCCTGCATTAGGAGGAACCCAGGGCCAACCGCACCAGCATATGGTCTCACAAGGGGTCTGAGGATCTCATCTCGGTACCTAATGGCAGTCAGGCTACCTCTGGTGAGCACATGGAGGGCTGTGTGGCCCTCCAATGAAATGCCACCCCACACCATTACTGACCCACTGCCAAACCGGTCATGCTGAAGGATGTTGCAGGCAGCATATCGCTCTCCACGGCGTCTCCAGACTCTGTTATGTCTGTCACGTGCTCAGTGTGAACCTGTTTTCATCTGTGAAGAGCACAAGGTGCCAGTGGCGAATTTGCCAATCCTGGTGTTCTCTGGCAAATGCCAAGCGTGCTGCACGGTGTTGGGCTGTGAGCACAACCCCCCATCTGTGGACGTCGGTCTCTCATACCATCCTCATGGAGTCGGTTTCTAACCGCTTGTGCAGACACATGCACATTTGTGGCCTGCTGGAGGTCATTTTGCAGGGCTCTGGCAGTGTTCCTCCTGTTCCTGCTTGCACAAAGGCGGAGGTAGTGGTCCTGCTGCTGGGTTGTTGCCCTCCTACGGCCTCCTCCACGTCTCCTGGTGTACTGGCCTGTCTCCTGGTAGCGCCTCCAGCCTCTGGACACTACGCTGACAGACATAGCAAACCTTCTTGCCACAGCTCGCATTGATGTGGCATCCTGGATGAGCTGCACTACCTGAGCCACTCGTGTGGGTTGTAAAGTCCGTCTCATGCTACCACGAGTGTGAAAGGACCACCAACATTCAAAAGTGACCAAAACATCAGCCAGAAAGCATAGGTACTGAGAAGTGGTCTGTGGTCCCCACCTGCAGAACCACTCCTTTATGGGGGGGTCTTGCTAATTGCCTCTCATTTCTACCTGTTGTCTATTCCATTTGCACAACAGCAGGTTAAATTGATTCACAATCAGTGTTGCTTCCTAACTGAACAGGTTGGTTTCACAGAAGTGTGGTTGACTTGGAATTATATTGTGTTGTTTAAGGGTTCCCTTTATTTTTTTGAGCAGTGTATATTTGTAACCCCGTTTTGTCCCTTGTCTCAAGAATCACTGATTTGTAATTACACCTAAGCTGTAAGGTACTGGAAAATATTGAAAATAGAAATTGAAAGAAAATAGACATTGAAAGTGCCTGACTTTGACCAGGGAAAAGGTGTATGAAAGGTGTATACAAGCCAGGCTGCATCAGGTTATTGTAGCAGCCTGGCTGATTTGGTGTTTTGGTTAAAAAATTGGAAGTTGTGATATTACATGTGCTACTCAACTTTGGAATGTTTGGTTTAGAATGTTTGGTTGGGAAGGTGGAATGTTTTGATTTCAATTTTGATGCTGAAAAGCTCAGAATTGGTTGTATGAGATTTTGCTCTGTGACTTACAACCCTTACAAATTTTACAAATCTTACAAATAAGATCTGATTTACTTTCTATTTTTTGTAGATCTTTCTATCCTTTCTATCCTTTCTATTTTTCACCTTGAGAATGAGTTTTTACCCCTGCAGAATTGACCAGCCAAGGCCTGGGCAGGAACAAAACAACTTCATAGACACACCAGGTTGTACCACTCATGGTGAGAAAAATACATTTTCATATACTGTACATAATTTTATACTTCTATGTAAGACAGTATATTTAGTTCTTATGAGTATGGATTTCCATAGGCTTATTCATAATAATAAAAAATTAAATATACACATTTATGTAGTAGGTTTCTAAGGTTCAGAAAAATAACATGTATATTTATTCTATTGATGACTGTCAAGCTCTTTATTTCATGTGTACAGGATAATATAATTAATGGAGCATGGGTTATTTCTTTGATTTCTTTGACTCAGCACAATTTTCATAAATCCCACCATGTTACATATATGTGTTAACATTATGTGGCCATGAATAAAGCAAATAAAAATAAACATTTTTAAAAAGAAACAGATTTCCAACATCACAAATTCTTAAGCATTCTCCCCACATTCTAATGACATCACATGGCACCATAGCCCTTCTTATAATTACTTGTTCATTGGGAAACACTTACAAGGCATTTGAGCCTCACTGTGAGGCGTGCTGGGGTTCACTTTACCTGCTGTGGGATTTTCAGGTGTGTCCTACAACCCCCAAGAGCCAGTGATCCACGGCGGAAGTACGGCCGGACCCTTAAATGTCAGCCATGTTAGCATGCCTGCAGAAGGACCATCTATATGGGACATCCACCAGCCCACAGGTCCACTCCACACTGGTACTGTGTAACACTGAAGATTACATGCATATTCAACAAACCAAACAACCATGCATGATAAAGTAGAAAAAAAAACATTTATTTGTTTGTAAGGTCTGGCAGAGGTGCAGAACCATCAGCTTTCTGCACATGACCTGACCAGTAAAACATCAGTTTTATCAGAAAATGAGACATCACATAGTCTTCAACATTGTAATGAATTCACATGGCACTGTAGCCCTTCTTATAGACCTGATGATCTTAACAGTACACGCTCATGCATCTTCTGTGCCCTGGGTTGGTGTTTTGCATTTAGGCCCTGACATGGAGAGGCAGAGACACCTTGCTCAACCCCATGTTCAAGGCGAGGTTCTGAGGCAGATCCTCTTCTTTCATATAGACATTGATAAGATATTTTTACTAGGCACGCGTACTGTTTTTACAAACATTTGTGAATGGGTCACTCTCAGGAGCTCAGTGCTTTCCAGCGTGGAACTGTGACAATATGCCACCTGTGCAACAAATCCAGTCATGAAATTTCCTTGCTCCTAAACATTCGACAGTCAGCTGTATTATTATAAGGGAATGTGAATAACAACAACTCAGCCATGACTGCCAAGTGACCATGACTGCATATTTGTATTATGAAACATGTGGACAGTATTTATTACAAACAGGGGAAGACAAATGAACGAACCAGATGGACCAGAGGAAGACAAATGAATTTGAATGTATTTCATTTTTCACTATTTTAGTACACCCCCAAACAATCTAAACAAAACATTGTCATGCTGCTTTGCTGGCTTCTGATACCTCATCTGGACTGCTGCCAAAGCATATATCTATTAATCTTTGTAATCTATGTAACATGGCTTATTTAAGTATTGGGTATCACCTGGCCAGTTTTAAACAGTGGCATGCAGCAGCAGTCTGTGTGATATAAGGAGTTTGTGCTTTGTACCCACTTCTGTGGGCAAGGACAATGTGAGCTTACAAGCAAGACTAGACTTGAATGTTTTATTGCAGTCAGTTGATTGTGCTGGACCTCCGTGAAAAAATATTTTGTTGTCCACTCTTTTTTAGACACTCGGCATTCCGTGTCCACTTTTCTTTTCTTTTCTTTGCTCCTCTCATTTTTACCGAAGGGCAAAACGGCAGCAGGAAAGTTACACTCCAACGGAGGTCAATGTGTCTGGATTAATGCGCCATCTATTGGGGAAATGATGGTATTGCAGATGAAAGGGTAAAAAGGGAAAATGAATGACGTTCTTACTATCATTTAGACAGGTTTGGCGGGTCGGATTAAAAAGCCTAAGGGGCCGTAGTTTGGCCTATACAAACTAAATTGTGTTGGGTAATTTCCACTTCCACTGAGCTAACACATCCTACCTTGCATGTATCTTGCGATCGGAATTACTACTACAAATAAGGATACACACACTATATTTGCTCATATATATAATTCTCAGATATAATTATCGGGTGTGTTAGTAATGAAAGGCGTGGGAGTTTAAAATAAACTCTAGCTTCCGAACAAAGGCCTTATTCAACAAAATTCCACACTAGAGCCAACGGATGGGACTATTAACTTTTTTTAATCCACCTCGCAAGTAGGAGCAATCCACCGAACACAACGCGAGCTGTAATCTCGCCACTCCACAAAACACAAACCCCCCAAATGTCAAAATAAAAGACCCCCAATATAAATGATGCATTAACACAAAATGGTCTCTAAAATTACAACTAAAATTGCTGTCTCTCAGTAGTTTGTGTTTTGATACTGCCTATGTATCCTATGGTTTTAAAGCAAGCATTGAAGGAGTGCCTACATTTACTCCCTCTGTGGTTTACTGGCGAGATTGGCATAGGCTTCTGCAGTCTAATGTCTAAACAAAGAAAGATGAAATTGTATTTACAGTGCATATAGTACATATACATTTTCTTCAAGCACACGAGTTACATTTTCTTCAAAGAAATGATTTAGAAATGATTGAGGATGAGAAAGAGAGGATGCAGAAAAACATGGGGAAACAGCAGTGATTCATATTTCAACTAGTATTTCTATTTCAATTAAATTTATTTGTATTTGATTATATTCTGTTTGAAATGTGGAATATGTTTTTTTTTACTTGTATAATTCAGATGTGTCAACCATTGGTTAATGTTAAAATAATCCTAACGTTACTTAAAGGTTACATAAACATTGTGTTCTCTTCATTTTAGCTGAGCGCAAGGTGAGCAGAAGCTGCAAGTTGTCTGCAAAGCGAGGGCGAGAAGAGGAACCTCTGAGGCGGAGTAGGAAGAGGAAAGGGGATGCTCCTCAAGACTTGACACCCCACCCCATGGAGACGCGGGCAAAGAAGAAGAAGAGAGAGAAGAAAGAGGAGGAGTGCAAAGGTCTGTCTAGAATAGCACCCTCAACACTACCAGCATTTTACACCTGCTGAAATTTATTTTGACTGAATCTTATGTTGTACAATGATGTAACTTGTTTTTGTTTCATGTAGTGAGCTTCAATTCACGCTACACTGTGGGAGATCTCCTGGGCACAGGAGGATACGGCTCAGTGTATGCAGGAGTCCGCAAGGCTGATGGAAAACAGGTGAGCATCAGCACACAATACAAGAATGATTTTGGGACTTAATTTCTATTTTAGATTGTGATTAGAACTTTGAAAGGAGCTATTTTCCCTAGAGAGCCTTTGTTATTCACATGGCAATCAAGTGGTCAAATCTAATGTGCCTTGACCTTTTTCCACTTTTTGAACACAAAGATCCTGATTATACAATGTAATAAGCTTGACAATCTGTGGATGAGTATTTATCAGACTCCAGATTTATGAGTTACCTGAGAAGCTGTGGCTACCATCTGCAAGCCCTTAGATATATGTTAAATGTACTGACTGTTTTGTGTAAACAACTTCACTTGCTGTGTTTTTTATGTGACCAGATCGCCATTAAATTTGTGCCGAAGCATCACACAGAACGGTTCATCACTGTTGTAAGTTCAATATCTTTACTTATGTAATATTGCAACAATGTCTGGAACTTTTTAGATGGGTAAAACTGCAAAGGGACTATAAACGCAAAGCTGTTAATTTTCCATTCAGTGACTCCTCCCAACACGAATGGAAAACAGTTCACTTTTAGATTCAGGTTTCATCTAATGATTGGTACCAATCCAGATCCCTTTCATGTTAACCTGCTAACCATAATTCCACTATAAAACTTCAAACCCATACTAACCATGTGTTCCCTAATTTTAGCCCGGCGAAACTCGCAGTCTCCCCTTAGAGGTGGCTTTAATGGAGATGGTGTGCAAGCCACCTCGTTGTCAGCATATTGTGGAGCTGCTAGAATGGTTTGATTGCGACTGCTTCATCTTGATTCTGGAGCGACCCATCCCCTGCATGGACCTGTTTGATTTCTTGGACTTGCATCAATACCAACTACCTGAGCCACTGGCACGATTGATCATGCGTCAGGTGGTTCAGGCTGTCCTTCACTGCCGTGACCGTGGAGTTCTGCATAGAGACGTCAAGGAAGAAAACCTTCTGGTCAACACCGACACCCTTGACGTCAAGTTGATCGACTTTGGTTGTGGCGATCTGCTTAAGACCGGACCCTACAGGCGCTTTGAAGGTTATTCACCATAGGAATGAAATGTGCACCTCAAGTTAAAAAATGGGATCAAATTAGAGACTTAGTATTTTGTTACTGATGATTCTCTCGTTGTCTCAGGCACCAAGGTATACCGCCCACCTGAATGGCTGATTGACAGGACGTATGAGGGCCGTCAAGCCACCATCTGGAGTCTGGGTGTGCTCCTCTACAGCATTATCTGTGGAGATGTGCCCTTTGAGAAGGAGGAGGACATTGTTGAGGCACACCTCTGCTTCAAGGGAAACCCATCCAGAGGTGAAAAGGCAGAAGCATCTTCAAGATAACTAGAAATTCTAAATTGCAAAATGATCATTTATGTAATTATTTCATCTGGTAATGTAATACACAACCACAGATTGATAAAATGTACTAATGAAGAATGGAGAATTGGCAATACAACATTTTGTAACCGTCTTAAAATTATAAAAAAGACTTGTTCAGTCTTTTTAGTTTTTGTTAGTGATGAAGGTTTCTGTACAGTTCTGTCATTTAAAAACTTTGAATAAGCCATTAGAACAGTCAGATCAGAAGTTTCAGATGGTAACTGATTTTCTTTCTCAACTAATCCCGTTGCTACACACACAGACTGCCGCCATCTGCTAACATGGTGTCTGCAAAAGGACCCTGAAAAACGTCCTGTGCTCGAGGATGTTCTGGCACATCAGTGGTTTTCAGAAGGCCTTCAGAACTAAGTCAAGTTAGTAAATGGAACTGGGCATGAGACTAGAGGACAGCCACCAAATTACATAGTCTGGGCCACTGATATTGAGTAATAAGCAAGGTGCAATGTAATATTGGATGAGCTTATCAAGTTGTTGCTTATGGACCAGAAAAATCTGGGTCAGGCATAGTGTACTATATAACAATTGAATGCTCTAAGTGGTATATGCTTATATGTAGTACTTTATTAATCAAAAATGCAATTTAGGATTGTTCTATCTGTACTGTTCCTCTATTTATTCTGAGTTCTAAATGGGTTTTTTTTCCCCTATTCCATAGATTCAGTTTTGAGGGCAGCAGACGGAGGCAGTAAAGGTGTACCAAACACACTAGCTCCCCTAATGATGCCTTGCTGGCTGTGTCAGGGCTGGCTTGGATGCCACACCTTCTACCTCCATAAGAGGCACCGAGTCAGTCCTAGTGCGTTCCCGTGTGAATGTTTCTCTCCACCTTACTCTCTTTCTCTTGTTCTCTCTCTCTACCTTTTACTTTTACTTATTCGAGTATCTACCTCCTGCGCCACTTCTGGCCCATCTCAAGTTTTCCTCCAGTCTTATCTCTTCCTGTCAGTTACTCTTTTATTTTGGGAAGGGTTTTGTTTTGTTGCGGCGTTCGTCTGTTGCCGGTCACTTCCCCTGGCGTCCTTGGTTTCATTTTACGCGTTGAGTTTCTTCCGCGTTCTTTTCGTTGCCTTTGTTATTTTCCTCCCGTGTCTATACGGTTTAGTTTTGCCTTTTCACATGTTGAGTATTCCACGTTGTTTTCCATTCTACGGTTGTGCTTTATTTTTACGCGTTGAGTTTTCCGCATCATTTTGAGTTTCGTTTTGCCACTGTGTGTATGCATAGTGGTTTTATGCTGTGCTTTCTGTTTGTTCGCGTGTGTTTTATTTCATACACACAGTCCCAGTGATAAGCATTCATCCTTATTGGTTTCTAACGGCATTTGGGTTCAATTCTCCCTTCATATACGGTGTGTACCGGTCTGTACATTACAGTGGCCGTGAAGTGCCAACCACAACGATACTTACTAAGCACAATTACAAATGACAAAAACACAATGTCATTAACAAAAACACAACGACATTAACTAAACACAATTACAAATAACAAAAACCCAATCACATTAACAAAATCACAACATTAACTAAGCACAATTACAAATTACAAAAACACAGTGACATTAACTAAGCCCAATTACAAATTACAAAAACACAACAACATTAACAAAAACACGACATTAACAAACCGGAAAAGGTAGGTCCCAGTGGGAAAGCCTGGGAAATCGTTGATTGGACAACGCCACCCAGTAGCGGTAATAACACGGAAAGGCATACGCTTACGTAAAGGTTACGCTGGCATATGTCATTAACATCGACATCTTACGTACAGATGTCAGTGGCATATGCCACTGTGATTCCCTGATCCGTACACTCTGCCCGATCCGTACCGAGCATGCGTGAGAAAATGTGCGCATGCGTGTTGCGATTGGCCCAGGGACGTATCGGGCAGATATTTTGCGCATGCAAACTTTGCGTTAACACTTTACGACACTACTGCTACATTTTACGACACCTTTGTAAACAGTTTAAAATAATAACAATAGTAATAATAATAATTAAATAATAATAGTAATATAAATAATAATAATATAAATTATTATAATTATTATAATTGTACCTGCGGATATATACATACAGTTAGGGCTAGAAATATTTGGACAGTGACACAATTTTCGAGTTGGGCTCTGCATGCCACCACATTGGATTTGAAATGAAACCTCTACAACAGAATTCAAGTGCAGATTGTAACGTTTAATTTGATGGGTTGAACAAAAATATCTGATAGAAAATGTAGGAATTGTACACATTTCTTTACAAACACTCCACATTTTAGGAGGTCAAAAGTAGTTGGACAAATAAACATAACCCAAACAAAAGATTTTTATTTTCAATATTTTGTTGCAAATCCTTTGGAGGCAATCACTGCCTTAAGTCTGGAACCCATGGACATCACCAAACGCTGGGTTTCCTCCTTCTTAATGCTTTGCCAGGCCTTTACAGCCGCAGCCTTCAGGTCTTGCTAGTTTGTGGGTCTTTCCGTCTTAAGTCTGGATTTGAGCAAGTGAAATGCATGCTCAATTGGGTTAAGATCTGGTGATTGACTTGGCCATTGCAGAATGTTCCACTTTTTTGCACTCATGAACTCCTGGGTAGCTTTGGCTGTATGCTTGGGGTCATTGTCCATCTGTACTATGAAGCGCCGTCCGATCAACTTTGCAGCATTTGGCTGAATCTGGGCTGAAAGTATATCCCGGTACACTTCAGAATTCATCCGGCTACTCTTGTCTGCTGTTATGTCATCAATAAACACAAGTGACCCAGTGCCATTGAAAGCCATGCATGCCCATGCCATCACGTTGCCTCCACCATGTTTTACAGAGGATGTGGTGTGCCTTGGATCATGTGCCGTTCCCTTTCTTCTCCAAACTTTTTTCTTCCCATCATTCTGGTACAGGTTGATCTTTGTCTCATCTGTCCATAGAATACTTTTCCAGAACTGAGCTGGCTTCTTGAGGTGTTTTTCGGCAAATTTAACTCTGGCCTGTCTATTTTTGGAATTGATGAATGGTTTGCATCTAGATGTGAACCCTTTGTATTTACTTTCATGGAGTCTTCTCTTTACTGTTGACTTAGAGACAGATACACCTACTTCCCTGAGAGTGTTCTGGACTTCAGTTGATGTTGTGAACGGGTTCTTCTTCACCAAAGAAAGTATGCGGCGATCATCCACCACTGTTGTCATCCGTGGACGCCCAGGCCTTTTTGAGTTCCCAAGCTCACCAGTCAATTCCTTTTTTCTCAGAATGTACCTGACTGTTGATTTTGCTACTCCAAGCATGTCTGCTGTCTCTCTGATGGATTCTTTCTTTTTTTTCAGCCTCAGGATGTTCTGCTTCACCTCAATTGAGAGTTCCTTTGACCGCATGTTGTCTGGTCACAGCAACAGCTTCCAAATGCAAAACCACACACCTGGAATCAACCCCAGACCTTTTAACTACTTCATTGATTACAGGTTAACGAGGGAGACGCCTTCAGAGTTAATTGCAGCCCTTAGAGTCCATTGTCCAATTACTTTTGGTCCCTTGAAAAAGAGGAGGCTATGCATTACAGAGCTATGATTCCTAAACCCTTTCTCCGATTTGGATGTGGAAACTCTCATATTGCAGCTGGGTGTGTGCACTTTCAGCCCATATTATATATATAATTGTATTTCTGAACATGTTTTTGTAAACAGCTAAAATAACAAAACTTGTGTCACTGTCCAAATATTTCTGGCCCTAACTGTACATACACATACATTTTATATATATAGTAGGGGTCTCAAAATCCTCGTACCTGGGGGCCGCTGGAGGTAGAGTCTGGGTGAGGCTGGGCCGCATCAAATATTCCACAATAAAAGAACAATCCAATCTTCTCTAACTTAACTAACAATAATAACAATTCAGAACATGAACAGTTCTTCAGAACATTGGCTCCTCTTTCTTCCTCCTACTCCTTGCTACCAGAGACCTGGCAGCACTTCATCTTACACAGCTGAGCCACATCTGGCTTGAGGGAAGAAGCAACTGAGACCCTCAGTATGGCTTGAAGATGCTCATCAGTAAGTTTGGACCGGAACTTTGACTTATTAAAGTTCATGGTGGAGAAGAGCTTTCCACAGAGATAGGTACTTCCAAAAAGGCACATGGTCCGCTTGAACATCTTGGAAAGCTCAGGGAAGGTGGGGGGGCAATTCTCTCAAAAATTGTCCAAGGTTCTCTGCTTTTCCACTCACCTCCCTGAACTTGGCTTTGAGTTCAGAATTGCACTGCAGGTCAATTAGCTCCATTTGAAGCTCAGGAGGAGCATCTTTCACATCGAAGGAGAAGGGATCAGAATTCTTCCTGGAGCTTTACAATGGCATCAGCATACTTCTCACCACTGAATGGTGTGCCTGAATCCATGAGTGCCTTGCATGCTGGGAAATGGCAGAGGTTTGTCTGAGAAAGCTGGGCTTTTCACAACCCAAGTTTTGTGGAGAATGCTCTGATGTTGTCATAGGCAGCACTCACAAGCTGCCCCTGGCCTTGTAATTTCTTGTTCAGTACATTCAGCTCCGGTGTGATGTCAACCAGAAAAGCTAAGTCCATGATCAACTTGGGATCACTAAGTACAGGAACAGCCATCCCATCCTTCTCCATGAAGGCTTTCACTTCTGCTCTCAACTCAAAAAACCTCTTCAAGACGTTTCCCCTGCTAAGCCAGCGTATCTCTGTGAAGTAGAGCACATCCTCATATGATGAGTCTATTTCCCCCCAAAAGGCACAGAACTGACGGTGCTTCAAGCCCCTGGTTCTGATATGGTTGATGCATTTCACAACATCAAACATCACACTGTCAAACTTCAGGCATTTGCTGCAAAGGGCCTGCTGATGGATAATGCAATGGAGAGCAATAGCCTCTTCCACACCTTCTTCCTCCAGTTTTCTTTGAACAAGTCCCACGAGTCCATTCTTCCTCCCTGTCGTTGTTGGTGCTCTGTCGGTTGTTATTCCAGCAAAACTCTTCCATAGCAAGCCAGCATCCACAATGGCATCACACAGCTTCCAAAATATCTCCTGAGCAGTGGTCTGGCCATGCATTGGAATCACTGTGAGCAACTCCTCCATTACTTCAAAACAACCGTCAACACCACGGACATAAATTGCGAGCTGCGCAGTGTCAGTGACATCTGTGCTCTCATCAAGAACAACAGAGTATACATGGAAATGTTTAGCTTTCTCACGCAGCTGATCATAAATGTTACCTGACAGGTCAGAAATGCGCTCTGCCGCTTTGTTGGCTGAAAGGCTGATGTTACTAAACTGACCCTTCTTTTCTGGACAGACTACTTGCAGCATTATTGATGAACTCGCCATCTTTGAATGGCTTTCCAGCCTTAGCAATCACCTCACTCATCACGTAGCTAACTTCGACAGCAGCATCACTTTCTTTGCTTGCCTTCTTGAAAAAATCTTGTTGCCGCAGTAGACATGTTTTAAGCTTGGCGGCACAGCACTTTCTCTCTTCTCCCTGATATTTTGCATATTCCTCAGCATGTTTAGTTGTGTAATGACGTCTGATATTGTACTCCTTGTGCACAGCAACTTTATCTGAGCATATAAGACATGTCGGAATGCCCCTGAGCTCTACGAAAAAGTTGTCTATCTCCCACTTCTCCAGATATTGTCTGTGCTCATTGCTAACCTTTCTGTTCACAGCAGGTTTTGAGAAAGACATGACATGAGCCATAAAACAAGGCTCTTAAACCCTGAGCCATAGAGGCAATAAAGTAAATTAAGTTTTACTTCAGTAAATATTATTTGTTCTGTAGGCCTCATCTCCAAAACCATCAGGCAGTAAAGAGTCTAGAAAAATGATCTCTTTCTCTGCTACCAGTAAAACCTGCATTGGGCATATTTAAAAATGACCAGATAGGCAACTTATTATTTTGTTCTATCAGAATCAGAAAAGAATCTCTGAATATCTATCTTAATAGTTGTAACTCAACGCATAGCAAAAAGTGATATGCCTGATCCTTTTGCCTATTCCATGCAGGAAACAAAATAGCATCCTTGGAGCACTGACTGTCCTGGTATTGTAGAGAAATACATATAAAAAGATTACTTTGTATTTGTACAAAATTATGGACATTTATGAGTGTGACTTATATATGCCTTATATAAGTGCCTTATAACAATATTACCGGTAAGCTTGACAGTGGGTCCACATCCGATGTCTTCCACGTGGGAATGACATACATGTCCACAATGTGAACATCTTTGCCCTATTTAAAAAATAATTAGGAACTGAATAAAAATACCCATACAAAAAAAAAGGACATTAATCTGTAACGAGATTCGTTGGTAACCGGAGGCAGACACACATGCAAGGAGTCAGGGGTTTTATTTAAACATTCCACATTAACGGGGGTAGAATCCAGTGATACACATTCAACAGACAAACTTAGAGACGCACCACTGACAGACAATCTGTTGACTAGAACAGAACAACTCACAGCTAAAGGACAAAACATTACAAACAAAAACACCCGGAACAACCAAGACAACAATCGGCTAGGGACGAGGGGCGGGAAATTCTAAGAAATCGTAACTCACACCAAGCACAAACAACGACCAGCAAAGACGGTATCACAACTAAGGATTTAAATAGAAGATCTAAATGAGGAAAACGAGACACAGGTGATGCACTTACAAAAAGGGGGCGGATCTAGATGGAGAAAGGAAAACCCACTAAAACAGAAGAACGAAAATCATTGACAGGAGGGCAGGACGATGTGTTACATAAACCCACAAAACAATTTGACTCTTGATTACATGTCTTCGAGCAGCAGTGATGAGCTTAAAACATGCATTCCCAATCTATAAAAACAAAACGGAGTAAAATGCAAACAAAATCAATTTAGTTAGATTTTTCTTAGAGTAAACATTCTGCAACATATATAATATATATAGTAGATTCCATGCATCGGTTTAATCCGAGACTCCAGAAGTCCTCACGTCTTAGACAGACATCACCATCTTTAATGATAAGCTCTGTTTCTGGACGGCTAGTGTCCAAAATGTATTTCAGCTGAAATTAATAATAATTTAAATCAGTTACTTAATTTAGAGTGTGAGACACGGTGCTTGATAGTGTGAGAGTGAGAGTTAAGTAATGTGAGGAAGCGAAGGTCACATGACGAGTTTAGATAAAAGTGTCAGTTGCCAGTTTTTCTTCAATAGGACCCAAGTCTTTTTCCCATTTCTCCCCAGAGAAAGCATATAAATGCTCAGAATTTTTAGGTGTCCAGTATTCATGATCATTTTCTGTGTTTTTTATTGGGGTTTTGGAATATCAACACCTCATCACCTGCACTCGAAACTGCATGTTTAACATTGCGAGCTGCAAATATGTTCTCGTTCAGCTGTGTAAATATCAAAGTAAAAATGTAAATATAAAATGTGATATGGTAAATATGATAATATAAAAGTTAAGTTATACGTAGTTGTATGTACATATACATACATTATATATAAAATGTAAATAAAAATGTAATTGTGCCATATTTTGTCAATTGTGATTTTTCACCGCAATCGAAATTTGTCCTCCGCTTTTTACCCATCTGTGCAGTTAGAACACACACACAAACACTAATGATTACTAGGGGGCTGTGGATCACATGTGCCCAGAGCAGTGAGCAGCCCTAGCCCGGGGAGCAGTTAGGGTTAGGTGCCTTGCTCAAGGGCACCTCAGTCATGGCCTCAGGTCTGTGAATCGAACCCACGACTCTCCGGTCACAAGACCAGTTCCCTACCACCAGGCCATGACTGCCCTGTATATACATAATAATAAAATATATATATATATATATATATATATATATATATATATATATATATATATATATATATATATATATATATATATATATATTATACATGCACACACACACACATATATATATGTTCTTAGGGCTTGGAGATAAATTTATCAGAAATTGGTTATCAGTTTCTCAGAAATCTCCCATAATTCCAAAAGACTGCTGCATGAGAGTATGAACCCTTAACTATCATCACAGTAAGTTTGCACAGATTGCACTGTACCATTTCCTCATAAATCTATTTTAGGTTCATAATGCATTTAGGCGAATTAAAGCACTCATGTCAAATAGGCTGAATTAGGACATCAATATCAGAAATCATCCACTATAGTTTGTGACCCTCTCTTTATTTTCCCTAATCAACTATGTGCATAAGACAATCAATTTGTAAAAATTAAAAATCAGGTTACTCAAATGATATTTTTTGCTTGCTGTGGAACTTTGATCATCATTACAATGACAAAGAACTCTAGAAGCTTCTCTGGCCTTATATACCCATGATGCCTTGCAGAGATATGCCAGAGAAAGGCTCTAGATAGAACATGCTGATGTAGGTTCACCAGCAAAAGACCAACTGGCCACATATCTGCATATTCCCACTGAGGCCAACTCTGATATGGGCAGAAATGTATTTAAATGGTTAAATACATGAGTACATGCCACACTGTGTACAGTGGAAAAGAAGAGGAAATTGCAAAACTAGCATCCACTTCTAAAACATGCCGTTTCAGACTTAAGGTAAGAAGTTTCAAGGAATACGTCACCTATAAACACAAAAAACAAAACATCAACTAACTAGTCAGGAGCAGCCAGCATAATTTCAGCCAGCTCTGATTTCATTATTTCTAGGTGGAGGACTCCTACAATGTTCCTTGCCAAATGCTGGATGTGTTCAAAACATTCTTTCAGAGGACATACTGTAAACCCAAAGAATCATGGATAAAATAAGACCACCGTAGCTGCACCTCTCCAGGTGACCAGTAAGCTGTTGAGAACCTGACAAAAGAAGCTTCTGCAGGTCATTTCCTAGACATTGACCTACAATCTCATAAGCACAAAACCTGCTGGCACCCAAATGGGGCGTGTGATGGAGCTACCCTTCACCACAATGTACACAACATAAGTATTGACATTGATTTCATTATGTAAGTTAATAACTAAATGAAGACACATAGGATGCAATTTACTTTTTATTGAGTAATATTAATCAGCTTACCAAGGGAGAACCTGCACAGAAAAAAGGAAAGGTTATATAATGTATGTAATGAAAAATGTTCATTTTATTTGAGCAATACCGGTGACTGGTATGCAGAGAAAGGCAGCCATGTTGTTTTGTTGAGAAAACAGATTGGGTTCTGTAGAGACAGGGTTGCCAGGTCCTACAAAAATATCCCGCACAAAACCAGCCCAATTTGGCGTGAAAACTGCGAACCTGGCAACTATGTGTAGAGTGCTTTTATGGGTTGGGTTTTACCACCAAAAATCCAGGAAGTGACATCACACCACTTCCTGTGTAGCACTATAAAAGGCCTGATGAGAATTGTTTGAGCAGGTTTTTGGTGGGAGAGTATGTAATGCTGAAAGTAAGAAATGATCTTGACGCTTGAACTGTGCAGTGTGACAATTGATGTGAGGAACTTGTGAACTATCACATTTTGGGTTTTTTATGTCTTGGTTTGTTTCTGTAAATAGTTTTCTTGCCTCTACATGGGGATTAAATAAACACATGCTACTTCTTGACACCCTACCTGAACCAGACCCTGTGCCTTGTCTGCCGGTCACTCACAGGGCGAACAGATCAAGGCCATGCAGAAGTGTCAGAATGTTATGTTTCTGTGCGGGATGCAGGATTTGATGTTCCTGTGTTAAACCATGAGTGGTAACAGAGGGTGGTCTTTCCCTGGAGGTCATACATAGGCATAGTGGGGGAAGTGTGACTCAAGGAGTCCCCATTGAAATGGGCTAAAACTGACCGTTTGTGTTTTGGTTTATCTGTGTATTTGCCAGGCTTGCTTGGACTCATTTTGCAGCATGTTGTGTAGTGGGAAAGACTACGTCTTCAGTTCAGAAAGAAGGTAGAGACACAGAGGTGGGGCTCCTGTGTGTAAATGTACTATGTTGGTTATATCATCAAACAGATTCCCACAGATTAACCTGTTGTTGATAACTGCGGTTCCTTTGATATGCGCTGGGTGTTATAGGAAGAGGAGTTTGGTGTAGGGTCTCTTCTGTTTTCCTCTCTTCCCCTCTGCTTTCTTGCACATTGAGACACCCTGCACTGGTCTGTATAACTGTTTCCATGAGAATAACTACCTTTTCATACATTGATTTAGAATAGTACTGTTTGATAATAAATTAATCTAGTTGTTAATAGATAAATCTAGTTAATTGCTTAACCAACTTTTCTTAGTTATATCCATAGCAGGCCAGATTAACTCCTAATAAGTATCAGATAAAGGTAAATGTATAATAACACCTATTCCTTATAAAATACTTAATCTGTTGCATACGTTTTATATGCCAACCCCTTAGTAACTGTAGCTGTATAGTAAACCTCTGACAAAGCAGGCTACTGTTTATAGCAAGGAACTTTGTGAAGTTGGTTAGTTATATCCCGTAACCTACAGTGAGCTATTGGATAAGTCAGTTCCCTTAACCTTTATTTAAACCTTAACCAAAACTATTACATATTATGCACATTAGTCCTTCATCTGCACCTATTTCCATCTTTAGTTGTAGGTAAGCAGGGTTGAGGAGTTAAGCATCAAAACAAAAACCCATACAGCCAACCAAGATGAGCTCTGTTCAGGCAGAAGACTGAGATGCAGTAGTAGAGATGGTGTACAGGAACCCAACCCTTTCTCCAAGACACAGCACACGCCCCCTACTGGCCTCCATAGGACCAGGACAGACTCCATCACATTTTCCTCCAAGATCTCCTGGTACTGAAGGGAATTCATGGTACCCTGCACACGTTGAAGCTTTCCTGTACCATTAGAAGCAAAACAGCCCCAAGGCATAATTGACCCTCTGTCGTGCTTCACAGTAGGCAAGGTGTTCTTTTGTTCATAAGCCTGGTTCTTCCTCCTTCAAACATAGCGCTGGTCCATTGGCCCACACAGTTCTAATTTAGTTTCATCTGACCACAGTACACTGTCCAAAAACTTTTGTGGCTTGTCCTCATGACTTTTGGCATACTGCAGTCAACTTTTCTTGTTCTTTGGAGTCAGTCAGTAATAAAAACTTTTTTTCGGCGATGATGAATAGTCCATGATTGGAGATTTTTTCTGCCTTTCCTCCATAGTTCCTTGCACGCTGGTGATGGTACTAATAATCCAGATGATTGGTTATTGATGGCGATCATCATCATCTGTCCTGATGCACAAACTGCAGTAGTCCTCTTGTGCTAGGAGCCTGGTTGAAGTTCATGTTGCACAGCTGCCCGTGGTCTCTACTCCAGGATGAAGCACAGGAGACCTACATGATGGACAGATCGAGAGACAGAAAAGCAGAACAAAGACTAAACACAGTTCAATGTATTCTTGTGAAATCTGGGAGATGTGTTAGGGAGATGTGAACCGATGGAGTCTCCCTTAAACATCACGGAAACCCCCCTTTGCTGTGTCGTTGACGTTTTGAACCTTAGTGATGAGCAAGAATAGTCAGAAGCAAAGATATCAAAGTAAAATAAATTTTATTACATTTTATTAAAGATCAATCCAGAAATCTCCATTACAGAGTACACTGTATGGTTGCCTTTTATTGGTCTCAATAACATCCCTCAGTGTCCAGAAGTAGTCTGCTGACAAAGAGGGTATTAGTAGTTTCTTTGTGTGATTTTGAATAAGTGTGACATGTTGCATGTAGGAGGATGCTCCTCTATAAAACTGAAGTAACAGGGGAATCTTAACAGGTCTTTAATGTTTTGGTGATGTTAAAGAATGGTGAAGAATATGTTGCATCTGTTCCTACATCATCATGTGAGAGCTTCAGGATCACTCCTGAAATATTCAAATAAGAATACATGTCGGTTATTTCTCAAAATGGACTGAAGCTCTTCCTGTGTGAGTGAAGAACCTTGGCAGTGTTCTCATATGTGGTGATGGCATGTAGAAGTGACATCCATGTAAATAGGAGGGTTTAAGCCCTCCCTCCTGCTGCTTGGACAAGAACCAATTCTTTCAGTGTTTGCAGTGTTGAGGACAGAGAATAGGGAGCTGTAAATCTCTACTGGTGATGACGGATAAAAATTAAGGATTATATCATCTGAAATAAATGTGCTGATTTCAGGTATAAAATCAATTCTGATTTGAATCTGTGGGCATCTGAAATGCTGTTCCAACTATTGCCAATGGATGGGGGTGTGGAGAAAGATGATTCTTAATGAATCATGATTCTTAATTCTTAATGAATCATGATTCTTAATTCTTAATGAATCATCTCCTACGATTGGACGACAGAAACAGACAGGAGTAGACCTGAACTGAACTGAGCAGATGTGTAGCCTGTTTTGTTAAGTGTGGATGTAGGTACTTACATGTGTATCCTCACTTGGACCTGGCATGGAGTTGGGTATAGGGGGATACTGCCCCTACTGTACCTCAGTGAGAAGGTGAGCTCCTACCTTTGCATGTAGAAGAGCAGGTAGGCTGTTCTTGCCCTGCGCTTAAGGATTGCTGGCTCATTCATTTTTGAAACCTTTGAATCATTGAATGTTAACCAGCTTTCTCCTTTCTCCTCAGCTACGTCACTGATGTAGTGCCTTGTCAGGGTAGAGAGATGTCATTAGTCACTTTAGTTTCTACTGCATGTTTGTGGATAATGTCAGACTGCTCACCACTGAAAAATTTGCAACAGGGCAGATGTAAGAGAAGGAGGAAACCCTGAGTGTCTCTCCCTCCTTTTTCAGCTGAAGCAAACACATCATCAGGAACTCATGGGCATCCTGTGGAAGACAGTACATCAGAAGAGAATTGCTCCTGGACTTCAGCAGCAACAGAGTGAGAAAATAAAGAAGGTTGTGTGCAGTTCCTGCAGGCTACTGCATGTGGTTCTGATGTGTTCTGAATGGCTCAGAGGGTTGTTTAGCTGAACCTGTTGGTAGTCCTCTCCAAACGCAGGGCATCTGACTGAAATACAGGCATTCAGGGCTCTCAGCAGCTTCTTCTTCTGTGAAGAACTACAACTAGTGAGCCTGCCTTGCTGCAAATCTGCAAAACATCTACGCATGGTAACAGGGAGACCAATGTGGTTTATTTCTCTCAGCATCACAACACCTCCCTAAGCACTCATAATTGAACAGTTCATTTAGACACGTGAATCCTCTGTTCCTGATCCGGTACCTGAGCATCTGGCAGCTGGATGTCCGCTTAGCAATCGACCCCCCCCCCCCCCCCCCCCCCCCCCCCAACAACTTTCGTTCCATTGATGTGTATCAATCTGGTAGCCCTCCGCTATAATTGGTATCCAAGAAGTAGCTCCCAGTTTCAAAAATGTTGGTGACCCCTGCAGTGGACACTGCAGGATTCAAGATACCATTGAGTCAGACTACTACTAAACTACAGGAGTCCATGTCATTATCTAGTGTTTTTGTAAGTTAGACATTTGCCAAGAAGCACAAATAACCATCGACAGACATACCATTTAAAGAACAACCTCAAGTGGTATCAGCTGAGTTAGTGCTCTGGTAAGAACTCAACAAACAGGTGGGTCTTCAGTCTACGCTTGAAGATAGCAATAGACTCTGCAGTCCTAGCAGCTAATGGAATATCGTTCCACCATCTTGGAGCCAGGAAGGAGAATAGTCTGGAGCTTTGTCTTCCATGAGACTTTAAGCATGGAGTTTCGAGTCGAGCCATCTTGAGTTTCTGAGTATTCGCTGTACGGATCGGCTTTTGACCATGGACATCATGTAGGGAGGGGTTGGTCCATTTTTGGCTTTGTAAGCAAGCATCAATGTTTTATATCTGATGCGTGCCGCTACTGGAAGCCAGTAAAGAGAGCGTAGCAGAGGAGTCACATGTGAGAACTTGGGGAGATTGAAGACCAGTCGTGCTGCAGCATTCTGAGTTAGTTGTAGAGGTCTGATGAGGGTGACAGGAGCACTGATAATCAGCTGCTGATAACCAAAAATCCCATAACGGTCGAATCTGAAATCCTGATGGTTGTCCACGGTGATGATGAATAGTCCACGGATGGTGATTCTTTCTGGCTTTCCTCACAGTTCCTTGCACACTGACGATGGTGATTGTTCTAATAATCCCGACGATCAGTTCTTGATGCTGTTAAGTCCTTTGGTCTTGTCTCTGTTCTCTGGCGTGGACCATAAAGTCTCTCATTATCTTGATGCACATCTCATCAAGGCTTATTATTCTGTCCTGGTCCACAAACTGCAGTAGTCCTCTTGTCCTGGGAGCCTGCGTGAAATTCAGGTTGCACAGCTGTCGGTAGTCTTTAATCCAATAAGAAGCACAGGAGACCTACATGATGGACAGTACGAAAGAGACAGAAAAGAAGAATAAAGACTACACACAGCTTTATGTTTTCATGAGAAATCTGGAAGATGTGTTAGGTTTACACAAACCTCAAAAGAACCTCAAAACAGAGTGTGAGGGGAAAGAGAAGAATGGGCGGATGTAAAATTATCAGTCCATGTGATGTTCTGCTTCTGTGTCCCAAAAGAACAACATCTAGTCCTCATGTGATTATGGGAATACCTTCAGCATCTGAAAAACACACATGCAAACAAAAATATTAAATTACGTGGAACAATAAAACGCATGCCACACAGTCAAATCATGATGTGTGGGTGTTTAAAAGCCTGGAGGTGGACGTTGATGGGGTGCTCTTGGTGGGTATGGACTGGAGGAAAAAACAGCTGGGTTTGGTGTCTCCAGGGTCTGGGTGTGACTAGATTCGGATGATCTGAAAATGTCATCCGAGCCGATGGAGACACCCTTAAACCAAGTGGACACCTGTGTTTGCTACAACACACACACAGTAAAAATGCCTTTAGATATCATTTTCTAAAAACCTCACCACAAATAAGTCTAAATGCAATCAGAAAGGAAGAAGCACTGACCAGAAAAATATTCTGCGCCGATGTCGATTTTGAACAGGTGCGCAGGTAAATGTTTGCCTCCGTGATGCTGGTTCCCCTCCGCTGAATTAACAGAGGACATGCAGATGAGTGTAATTCAGAATGGGACAAGCTAGTTAAAGATGCTTATAGTCAAGACTCTTCGTTACCTTGATGCAGGCCACGGCACTAGCGCTGGCAAAGTGGTGAAGGGTAAGCTACAAATACAAAGAAAAGATTAGGTTGAAGGGACGTTGACAGTAGCATGTCCATTCTTACTGAAATTGTGAACCTGTTCCCATGACTCACCTCTGCATCTATCCAGTAGAATTGTTGAGCACCCACCAGTGCTCACTCTGCCACCCACTGTAGATGGACTTGTGCTGAAGCTTCACCTCCACCACCTGCATTTTATGGGTTTTGCATCGTCAAAGTAGCAAAAAACTCATTTTGGTCTGGGGGCCAAATACAACTTAATCGGACCTCAAGGGGGCCAGACCAGTAAACTCATTACAAAAAATTACATGGAACTAATAATAATCAATCAATCAATCAATCATCAGTTATTCATATACAGTGTTGCGAATAACAATAATTATTTATAATATAATTATTATTACAATAATAATAATGCGTTATTTTTAACGGCGTTAGGTAACGGCGTCATTTTGTCAGTAATGGGATAATATAATTAATTACTTTTCCTGTCGTTACAACGCCGTTGACGTTACTGGTCATTAAAAGCGGTGCGTTACTATATATTGATATACTAACAGTAATGCGAGCGGACCGCTCCCCAGGCTAGTGAGGAGTAACAGATCTCGATAGGTCACAGTTCTCGGTGTAACACCTGTTTAACTTAACAAGTCAGTAAGCGATTGGCTAAGGCAGCGTTATGGTAGCCAATCGGAGCCAGTGTTTTTACACGCGTGCCGAAGCACTCCAGTGACACGACACAAACGGAGAAGAGACAGAAATGGCGAGTCAGAAGCAAGCCGAAGAAAAATTTGCATATTCAAGTTGGCGATATAAACATTATTTAAGAAAATACTTGAAGTTTCTGAATGTCTACCAGACTGGGTATTTGATTTATTTAATTAAGAATAGAGGTTTAATTGTTAAGTTTACTTCTGTTGTGAACAAACCAGTTGTCTCAGGTTGAGAGAATTTAATTTAATTTGATAGATGTAAATGCACTTTATATAGTGTAACTGTTTACTTTTGTTTCTTTTTTTTTCAAAGATTTGGGATTATAAAGGATTTTATCCTGCACTGGTATGGTGATGTGCAATAAATGTCAAAATTTAAACACCTTTATGATCTACTCATTTCAACTGACTGAAAACTGCTTTTTCAAAAAATCCTTATTCATTGGCATACAATTTTTTTTTTACTGTAATGCAAATAGTTACTTTCCCTGGTAACGAGTTACTTTTATTATAGAGTTATTCAGTTACTAACTCAGTTACTTTTTTGAACAAGTAGTGAGTAACTATAATTACTTTTTTAAAGTAACGTTCCCAACACTGCTCATACCTGAATACATTTAGACTTACTTATGGGGAATTTAGAAAATGATTCCTAAAGGCATCTTCACTTATTTTTATTCTTATTTGTGGTTTTCAGCAATCAGAATTTTCTGTGACGTATAAGGGTGTCTCCATCGATTCAGATGGCCTTTTCAGGTCACATGAGTCTAATCACACCCAGACCCTGGAGACACCGGACCCTGCTGTTTTCTCCACCAGTCCAGACCCACCAAGAGGACCCCCTCCACGCCCACCTCCAGGCTTTTAATCACCTACACAGCATTTTAATAGATTCTTATACAAAGTTCTAATCTCACTATATATCATGCTTTTTACTTTTCCACATAAAAACAAAATGTTTTGAACTATGTTTAGTCTTTGTGGAGATGCCTTGGGGGGGGGGGGGGTGGTGGATGTGGCTTCACAACAATGTATACACTGAAAAGGCCAGGGTTTTCCCCGAAAACATCAGGCTTAACTCCAACAATAGACTTCACCCATTGTTTTTTAATTTGTGCAGCACACACATGAACATAGTCCCTTAAACCGGATAAAACATTGGTAAAACTGTGCAGTAAAAGCTTAGCGGCATGTCTGGCCACACTCGCTGCCCCCGTGAAGTTCTCCCTTGAAAGATCCTATGCTCGGCATTTAAATGAGTAGCCCCTGCCCCAACTTTGTTAGACTCTACCACCTACGCTGGAGCAGGACTACATACGTCGCCATTGAAACATGTACAACATACACAAACATAACTGTATGCTATACATCACATTCAGCATTACAACTTTTCCTGTCCTCCTCCTACAGGTTCAGTAGGACCTGCCTCCCCCCCTTCTGCCGATGACCGTGGGCTCTACCGGCCAGCACCAGGGAAGCCCTGGAAGACGACCCTCCTCCCCTGAGGACGAAGGACCTCTAGTGAGTTATTCCTCTTATATATACACATACACAGTCCAGGTGATGGGTCAGGTCTCTGACCCCATCAAAGTCTTTATTTTGCTTTTCTGTCTCTTTCTTCCTCTCCATCATGTAGGTCTCCAGTGCTTCTTCCTGGAGTAGAGACCACAGACAGCTGTGCAACCTGATCTTCACCCAGATTTCCAGGAGAAGAGGAGTAATGCAATTTGTGGACCAGGACACAATGCATATTGCCTTCTGTCATGCAGGTATCACAATGAAGCAGTCTGGTTCTCTTTTTTTTCTTCATTTTAATTGAATAACACATTTTCTACTTCCAGCAATGTCACCCAAGTAGGTGTTTTCCCCTCATTTTCTGCAGATCTTGGAGAAAGCCGTTGCCAATCTGGAACGCATCTGTGACGGGCAGGTGTGAGCAACAAAAAGGAAGCGATCACGCCAAGTCTCAGGGAAAAAGGGTGGTTTAATATAAAGTGTGCAAACCTAAAACCCGTGCACTATCTCCAAATTAAGGATATAATGACCAGCGGTCAACTGGTACAAAGACAAGACATATATAGGCAAACAAATGACCCTCAGGTGAGACGGATCACGGGCTCCGCCCACCTGAGGGACGCACATGACGTCAACAGACAATAACAACAACAGCCGCTGTGGACAGAGACGGCCGGTAGGGGGCCGCCTCACCGTGACAGCATCGACTTTCTTCTGAGCTTAGGGATGGTCTTGTCAGAGGTGGATGGTGCTTCAGCACTGGTAGACTGGAAACCTGCAAAGTCAAAGCAAATAGACGGCGTGAGAGGGATGCTGTGTGTAGTCTTCCATGCTGTTGTCATTATTGTTGTTCATGCCCTATTAGTTGTGCAGCAGGAAAGACTACTAAACCATGGAAGACTACTAAACCATGGAAGACTCAGTTCTTTATACATAATACTGTCATGAATTAAACTTCATGAAAGAAATACTAAAATGCGTACCATCTGGAATATGTTTGTCCACCACCTGGTCCTCCACCTGGTCCTGGACATGCACTTAGTTTGTCCGTTTCTTTAAAAAGAGCAGACAATTTGATATTAAAAAATCATTCAAAATATGATTGATGGTAGCATAAATGTATGGTTGAAAATCATTCAGAAGAGCAGAGTCTAAAGCTAATGGTGTGACTGGGAATAAATACATTTTAAAAACAGATACCTTGAATCTCCGCTTCAGAAATCTTGGAAACCTGAACCACCAAGATTTCTTCTCCAGCCCCACGTCCACTGTCTGTGCTGCACTCTGCAGAGCGGAGCCTGTATGGTCCTGTTCTGTCCGAGAGATGGTGATGCCAGCGACATCACCGAACAGAGTGAGGGCAATCAGAGCTGACAGCTCTGAGCAGCATCTCTGTAGTGACAGCTTCACTTCCACGTCAGCCTCTGTCACAGATGTGCTTCTAGAACCGTAGTGATCAGTGTCAGGCTTGGTCCAGGATGTCAACCCAAGGCGTTCTTGGAGAAAAGTTTCTGAAGCAGTCTTCACAAATCTCCTCACGATGCCCGACTGGAGTGCCTCCTCAGAAAGGTCAGACAGCACTGACTGAGTCCCCCTGCAGCTCATTTGTGCCTTTACTCGGTCCAGAGCCGCAATCCTTTCCAGCATCAGGTTCCTCACTATAGGGATGAGGTCCTGAGCAACCACCTCCTTCACTGCCACTTTGACCCATGCTGAGATTTTTTCCAGCACTTCAATCAAATCCTCCATTTTCATCTAGTTAGGTTAAAGGAAAGTGTAAAAAGTTCATCAGTATCCAAAAGCTTAATGATTTTTAATTACTTTTAACCTTAAGCTGATTATTTCTTTAAGAAGTAAAATGCTAATGTAAAGAACATCTACTGTTGTGAAGGTCTGACCAGACATGGCCAAAGGCTCATGTTGCTATGGTAACTCAGACACACAGGCAGATAGGAAGACAGAGATACAGAGATTCGTACTCACATTGCTTGGCAGTGTATTCCTCAGCTCTTCAGTTAGAACAGCTGGATTAATCCCAGAGGTGGATTTGACTCCACCACTTTTCCCACATGGAGGAGTGTTGAGATCCTCAATCACTGCCTCCTCCACTCTAGTACAGCAAATAGCTGTGGTGAAAGAAACATTTACTTTAAGCATCTATGAGGCAGAGACTAATGATGCACATAAGCAATTGTCACTAAAAACATAAATTGTGGAAAATTATAGTTATGAATAAATAACCTCATAATGCATCATGTTTTGGTAACATGTAATCACGCTAAATCTCACCTGAAAACCATCTGCTATGGTCTTTCTTTGCCTGCTTGTTTTTCACGCTGGGGGCCGACACATCACAGAACTCAGGAAGCTCCTCTGCTGGCCCAGCTTTCTTAGACTGTAGTAGAGAAAATGAAGAAAATATGAGTTTCATGATGACTATCGCAGGGGTTCTCAACTGGTCTCAGCCCGGGACCCACTTTCTCTCATTGTCATTAAGTCGCGACCCACTTTAAAAAACGTTGTCGGTTGCCGTACACCATGCACTTTATGTAATACAACTTGTTTGGTGGTCTTATGAAGGACCGTTTATAAGCTATTGAAATTATTACAAAAAACAGTGTGTAGTGCTCTGGGGCCTTCACGACCGCCACTTGCGTCTGTGTTAAGGTCATTTGTAGACGGTGCCTTAGACGTTGCAGTGGTGAAAGTTGCACAGTTAAAATACGTCTATTCCTGACGTAAACAAAGTTGTAGATGTTTGTCTTGGTTGCCAGAAACAAGAATTTTATTATAGCACTTTTGCCAATACTGTCTTAGTTATTGAAGAAAATTCCGAATACTCGAACGTGAAACAAACTTTACTGAAGTTTCCTAGTATGCATACGAGTGACTTGATCCCATTAAAATTAACTTAATTATGTACAGTTATAAAGAAGTGTGTCCTCTTTGTGTCCGACAGAGATGTAGACTGTGTGGGGAAAAATGCGATATTTTTCGCTTGGCCATTTTCAACGCTTAGTTTTAGCTCCGTTTTGCGAGTCATGCTGGTGATCGGATTCCTGCATTTGTTGGTGGGCAGAGACGAACACGTGAGCGGGAGCTGGAGTCTATCGTTTAACTTTTAAAATACAAACTCAAAAGAAAATGATGGATATTTTTCCAATTACAAAAAATCCTTACCCATAAAAAAATAATGCTGTCGTATCGGCTGTCGCCAGTGGTGAGTGAAATAATTATAAAGTAGGCTACATTATGCATTAAACACGTTGTAGAATGCTACCCTTTTCTGTGAAAATACAGGCTGCGGACATACGCGCAGACAGGATAGGGGGAATACGAACATTTCATAATTTTATTTTTTTTCTCAACACCGCTGGACTCTCAAGGAGAGAATATTGATCTATCTTAATGACCTCAGATGGTTAATAACCAATATTAATTGGTTACACATCTTAAATGTGATAAGAGGCCGTAAAATGAAGTAACTGGGATGTAACCGGATAATTAATGTTAATCTGAGTCGCCATTTGTGGTCGAAAGCAATTTAGTTCTATTTTTGTGCAATATTCTACAATCACTGTTGCTACAAAGCAACTTTAGAGAACTGTCTCGACGAGGAATGTCATTTTCAATAAATAGACTGAGAAGCGGCTCTCTCGAACTTACTCGGACTAAAGTGAGATTATGGAAAAAGCTCAAAGGAACATGAACTTACCCTCATCATTTGTTTAAACATGATCACTTGGAATCTTCACTCCTTTACTCGCACAAGATATCGCTGAACCGCTCTACTAGCTACTTCAACCTCGGTGACGATCAAACCATCTGTGGTTAAATTAAACACTGTCTGTGGCGACTTTTATAGGTCTCCTGCATTGTGACTTCATATGCCGTGTTGTCGTAGGGACGCAGTTAGATAATAACTAAAACTACTAATTGGCCGTGTTGTCATAGTGACAGTTAGATAATAACTAAAGCTACTAATTGGCCGAGTCTTCAAGTGCAAATCACATTGAGCTGGCCCATGTTAATCTCAGTAGTTTGGGCTGGGACATTTATCACACCCACTCTGGCCCTGGACGTGTATCAGATCCACTCCGGTGTTATAAAAATCTGTGCTACCCATCGAATGTCCTACTTAGGTATTTTCATGTCAGTGTACAACGTACACCTATAATTTTTCGTTGTCAGCATTTTTTTCTCTTGAATTCACAATGAGGACTGTCCATTTATTTTGCCAATTTACTTTTTTGTCAACAATTATTAAATATTTTTGTGAATATCCTCGGAAAGACCTGAGAAATATCACTACTGCTTTGTTTCTAATACGTGGAGGTTCCAAATGTCTGCTAATCAGTTTGTTTTATCCTTGCCAGTAAATAACTGTGCTCTCTTTTATCATTCCATCCTAAATGGTTTTAGTTGACTGACCTTGAAAATAGCACTTCGACGTTCGTTCAGTTGGGCTATTTTACATTTTGAATCAATTTTATTAAATACAAGTAAATAACCATGAAATGGTAATGACGCTTGCACTCATCGCAGTCATTTCTGCGATACTCAGTTAAACGTGCAATTGAGGAGAAGTGGGACACGATACCTGTTTCTGATAAAGGGGACATACCCAAAGAGCTTCAACAAATCACAGAGGCAAAATCTCAGAAGTCCCTCCAAGTTTCAAATAAAAGGTCAGTAAAGTTCAAACATATGTTAGTCCAAACATGCTTCCAGCATTAATACTGTAGATTTTATGGTCTATATCGGTTCTAGACTGCGTTAACATCGTATTTGGACTGCGCAGACAGATTACATGGAGAAACCTGTGCACTTCACCTGTTCCAAATGCTCAATTCGGATAACCTCATATTAAGGCTCTAACGTTGGAGGATCCGTGGCTCCGTCCGAAATGCCGTGCAGTAGGCATTAGATTTCAATGCATTACGTTCTGCTCAAATCTTAAAGCAGTGCGTTCTTTCAGTAGGCGACTGGGCAGTTTTCATAACCTCGAACATACTACGTCCGTCATTTACCTATATCATATGATATGGCATATAACGTTATACCACCACAGTTTAAGGACCGCTATTAATTAAAAGCGCCATTCCATATTTGTGTTTTATATAGTTATATTGATTTAGAATCAGCATCAAGACGTCGTCTAGGACTAACAGAGTTACAATAACCATTAACCTCGATTTAGCCTTATTAATAATCCCAAAGCTAGATATATTTATATTTGCAAGGGTTATAATTTTTAAGGGGATAATTTGGCATTTCACTAGCATCACTAAGGTGAGGTGAATCCCCAACTTTGTTATATGTGACAATTAGGCAACCAAGATTTATAATAAACTAAAATAGAATTAACGTAAAATAATTTGACATACAAACCACTTCTAAACCAAATAAAGTTGGTCAAATCTTTAAAATCAAATCTTTAAATCACAGAAAGTAAAAGTGTCTAAAATTGATGTAAGTGTCATCACCATTGTAGTTTTTATTTTGTGGTTGTACAGGGTGTCCGCCGGGTCTTAAAAAGTACTATAAGTTGATAAATCAATATTGGAAAAATGAAGGCCCTTAAAAAGTATTTAAAAGCCTTAGTCGCGATTTTGGAGTAGGGCCTACTGGATTTTCGTTGATATTTTAGCTTTGCAACAAAAAGTATGCAACTATTAAAAATAAGATGTCCCTTTTTTACATCCGGTTTATGTAAAAACTTTTGGGAATCATTTTCACTATCAGTTCGTTTTTAAATTCTCTATTAAGGCTTTATTTTATTATTTTATTTTTCATACAGAAAATAATTCTGGAAATATAATGTGTCGTTTTGCAAATATAACACACGGCAAAGTGAAGGAAAAAAAAGCAATAAAATCCAGTCAGCTCGCGCTCTCCAAATACTTGATTTAAAAAACAAAAATGCTTTGGACGGAACGTACACGTACCATAAGGCCCGTTAGGCTTTTTAAAGGTAAAAATGAGTGGACTAAAGAAAAGAAAGTGGGAACTGAGTGCCGAGTGCTTAAAAAGTGTGTTGAGTGGACAACAAAATATTTTTCTCACTGAGCTTTGATCAACGGCTGTATGTGTGATATGCCAAGAAACGGTTGCAGTTTTCAAAGAGTACGAAATCAGCCGTCACTTTGCTACGATGCATGCAGACCATGCTAGCAAGCAGTCAACAGAAGGACGAACGGCTACTGCTCAGAGGTTGGCAGTTTCTCTACTGTGTTATGAAAAAAAGCATATGGAAAGTTTGGAGGAGCAATGTGCGCATTTACGCACAGCAGGGGTACAGTAGCTTCATTAACTCACCGTACATCGCTCTCAATTTAAAGAGCCCTTTCTAGTTTCTGCTGCTGGCAGGATATTTAATGCAGTCTGTCTCTCAGGACAATCCGTCCATGTTTTTGCGAGGTTTAAAACAATTAGAAATTATTGAGCTTGAGTACACTGTAAAAAAAATCCTAATTTTATGGAAAATAACTGTAAATATTTAATGTATTTTAACATTTTTTCCAATTGTATGCAAAACTTTGTAAAATTACAGACATTTGTAATTTGACAAAATGTCTTTTATTTTAAGTATTATGACAATAATTACAAGTTACATGCTTTTCTCGTTTTTTTACGGAAATAATACAGTATTATTTATACGGTATTTTTCTGCTTTCTTAAATTATATACAGATTCATGTATAATTACAGCAATTATCTGCAATTAAACATTCGGTTGATTATATAAAGGTTTATGTCTGTAAGAACTAAAAAGTTTTTTTCTCTGTCATTTTAATCAAAATCTTATGTCTTTTGGCACTGCTGGTTTAAACATGATTTTCAATGTCAGAAATGAATGTGGCTTACATGTATCAATACTCGTATTTTGATTGTTAGGCGTCCTCGTAATTCAGAGGATCCATTGATGTTCAGGAGAAAAATGAACAAAATATATAGGTTCGGACATATTAATTTGCCACAGAACGTGATGGTAATTGAAAATAATTTCTGCAGTTGAAAATGCTCATTTTTATGATGCCTACAGAATGAAGAGTGACTTCCTAATGTCAGTTCAGACATTAGATTTTTACATTGGCATATCTAAAGTATGTAACTGTAGTAATGGCTGTAGGAGATTTCTGTTGATTGTTCCATCTCTATTGATGTCTGTTCTCATTTTAGTTCTTGTGCAGTCAATGGCAATAGAAAATGGCAGTTTGTTTGGGCGCTGGACTTTTAAAAGAAACATTTCTAAACACTGGGTCTATACTTGAACATAACCAAGGAAATAACCTGTAACACACTGAGAGACAGATGAACTGATATACTGGTAGACGTACATTGTAATGGAACAGGCTTTTAAACTTAAAAATGTGTGTGCCTATAGTTACACACTGGAATAAAAACACAAGTTGAACAACCACTTAAATATAAATGTTATCTCTAGGCTAGGGGCATAAACGTGATTTGAGCTCAACGTATTGCTTTTAACCATAATTGGTTAATCTGACTGTCATTCAGGAAACTGGCCAATGACAACTGTTCGCGCCTCTCAGGTCATGTTTGAACATTTCAGTGAGTGTGCTGATGGTCAGCCTACGAGCTGTGGTGGCTAGCTAGCTACCTGGATTATTTTACATCTACCTGCCAAATTATTATTTTGAGCGGATTATCGTTGGATGATTCAACAAAATAAGATGGAAACGGGGCACAGAGGAAGAAAATTTAAGTGAAGCATTATTGGTGACATCAGGTAAGAAAACGTCCTTACTTTATGTAAGCCAACGTTAGCTAGTTAACTAGCTAGTTAGCCCAGTTTAAAAACACATTTCACGTGAATGTTTCATTTGATAAAGATCGCAACACAGCCCAGAGCAGGAGCGCAACACAGCCCAGAGCAGGAGCGCAACACAGCCCAGAGCAGGAGCATAACACAACTCAGAGCAGGAGCATCACAGCCTAGCTCACAGTACAAATCAATCCGGCCATTATGCACTGAAGAAAGAAAGGGTGAAGGAGACCAGGTATGGTTTGTGTAAAAAATTAAAACACCATTATTGTGATCATTGTGAAGATTTTGTCCATTACATTTTAACCCTTAGGGAATAAATATGCTTTTCTCATATGTTAAATATGTAAAGCAAAAAAATTATATGCACCAAGTTTGGCCTACATTTTGTTTACTGTACAGAGCTAGAGCGCAACACAGCCCAGAGCAGGAGCGCAACACAGCCCAGAGCAGGAGCGCAACACAGCCCAGAGCAGGAGCGCAACACAGCCCAGAGCAGGAGCGCAACACAGCCCAGTGCAGGAGCACCACACAGCCCAGAGCAGGAGTGCAACACAGCCCAGAGAAGGAGCGCAACACAGCCCAGAGCAGGAGCATCACAGCCCAGAGCAGGAGCATCACAGCCTAGCTCACAGTAGCCTACAAATCAATCTGGCCATTATGTTGAGGTGAGTGACTCTCCCTGCTGCACCACTACACTGGATCTTCAGGATCTGCCACCTCCTGAATCCCTCTTCCCTGTTTATGTGTTTTCCAAGATTAAGTGCTATCATTGTCATGATTCAACATAACACAGAAGTGTGATCCCTTTTTGAAATGGCTTTGCTATATATTTGTACTATAATATTTGTAATGTTATTGGCACAAAATTAACAGCAGCTAACTTTGGATTTTGTCTGCAACTTTTTAACAGGCAGACTTCAGCTTTTCACTTCTGAGAGGCCAATGACCAGATCCTGCAGATTTCTTCTCTGCAACATACGGAGAATACAACCCTTTCTTTCACAGGGAGCTACCCAGGTGCTTTTACAGTCTCTCATCATCTCAAAGCTGGACTACTGCAACTGCTTACTTACGGATCTTTCTCTATGGGTCATCAGACCTCTACAAACTGATCCAGAATGCAGCAGCATGACTGGTCTTCAATCTCCCCAAGTTCACATATCACTCCAGTGCTGCATTCTCTTTACTGCCTTCCAGTAGCTGCATACATCAGATCTAAAACCTCGATGCTTGCTTGCAAAGCCAAAAATGGACCAACCCCTCCCTACATGATGGCCATGGTCAAAGCCCCATCCAAACCTTGAGTACTTTGAACCTCAAGTACGGCTTGGCTTAAAACGCCATGCTTAAAGTCTCACGGAAAACAAACTTCAAGACCTGTCCTGGCTCCGAGATAGTGGAATGAGCTTCCATTGACTGTCCAGACTGCAGAGTCCTTAGCAGTCTTCAAATGACTGAAGACTCATCTGTAGAACAGACTAAATCTCTAGCACTTGTCATAGTTGTTTCCGTTGTATGATATAGTACCTAGTGAGTTTGCATTTCTTGTAGGTATCCATTTTAATTTCTGTAGTTTAGCAATATTCAGCCTATGTTTTTGTGTACTTCTAGGTATTTGCATTGATTTCTGTAGTTTAGTAGTATTCTGGTTCGAGGGTATCTTGAATTCTGACCTATCTATGTACTATTTAGAATTAATTCTGTGAACAGATGGCAAAGCACTTCGTAAGGCGCTCTGGATAAGAGTGTCTGCTAAATGCCCTACATGTAAATGAGAAGGAGTGTATCTTTCATGTCACATCAGTGTTATGTGTTTGTAGTTGTGTTCAGGCTACTGATATTGGTGATGGAGAAAGACACTGAGTACAGTCCTGGGGATTTAAATGATTAAAAGTGATGATAGAGGACATTGAGGTGCTCAACATTGGTATAATATACTTTTTCATTTGTATAAAATAACTTTGCAGTTTGCATTCCACATTTGAGTTTGTCCTGGAAGTCACGATGAATATGGACAGGAAAAATCTGTAAAATTACGGTACTTCTCAGCAGAACTTTTTGTGCTGTCACTTTATTGAAAGTGCTTAATTGTACTAATTCAGGGAAAAGTTGTAAAATAAAGGTATTTCTCTGCAAAACTATTAGTGCTGTCACTTTATTGAAAGTGCTTAATTGTAATAATTTAGGGAAAAGTTGTAAAATAAAGGTATTTCTCTGCAAAACTTTTAGTACTGTCACTTTATTGAAAGTGCTTAATTGTAATAAATCAGGGAAAAGTTGTAAAATAACGATATTTCTCTGCAAAAATATTACTGCTGTCACTTTGCTAAATCTAAAAGTGCTAAATCATAATAATCCAGGAAAAATCTGCAGAATGTTTAATGAATTTTTCTGTAAATTTATTGTTTTTCCACTTAATTTAAATCAGGGTTTTTTACTTTAAAATTAAAGTTTTTGTTTGGCAGCCGCTGCTGCCAGTCATTTACCGTTTTTTAACACTTTTGCAGGTTAGTACGCCTAAAAAATCAGATTGTGTATTATAAGGACATCAGAATCAAATTAACATGTGCATTAAAATATTTTAGTGAATTATCCACCTCTTAATAAGCAGATTTAGGGAACTAAATGTATGCTAAGGCAACGTGAATACGGTTAGCGAGATTTCACATTAACCACTGACAGCCTATTAATTGTAAATTCCACTCTTAATGCCATTTCACCTAAACGCGATGTTTTTGCGGGGCAGCTAAGTATTGGTTAAATATAACATTTGAGTGTGATTGTAGAGTGTGTTGGGTCGAGGAGCTGAAATGAGGATATCCATTTTGGAGTACCAGCTAACGGTAAGCTAACGCACAATAAGTAGGAGAGCCATTCTTGTGATACATCACTGCTGATATTGATTAGAATGCATATTTAAGACTTCTAAATAGTACACAACAGTGTAATTTATAGATCAAGTGTGTAGATTTTGTTATTCTGTTGACTATTATCTGTATTATGCTCAGCAGACTTTGGATTGATGGCAAAGGGAGAGGGAAGGTCATCAAGAGAGATTGAAAACACAAGGTAAGTTGAAACTAGGGTGGCACTTTTGATCAATGAATCTTACAAGACTAAAGAGGAATACAACATACTAAAATGTTATAGTACAGTATGATATATGTAATCATATGTAACCATACTAGACTTGTATTCTATTATTGTATTATTTATGTTGTATTTAATTTATCTTGTTGGTGTATATTAGTTGCCTGCTGTGGGATAATTGGGTGCTGACCATGATGAGATTGAAAACACAACAAGGTAAGTTTCAAATAGCAATAAGAAATCAATGTTTATTACACTGCCGTATGTTGGCTGTAGGAGTGTAGGAGTAGTGATGTTGGCTGGGGGGGCTGGAGCACTTGTAGGAGCAATGATTAGTCCAAATGTTTCTGTTGGAGTGACTAATGGGCTTGATGGCACATTTGGAGCTGTTTAGGGGTTGCCGGATTTTGAAGCTTGGCTCTTGGAGTTGTTTTTCAACTTTCTGGATTGGCTCTTGCTTCCAAAATGACCATCTTTTAACTGTTTCTTCTTTCTGTCATTTGGTATTGTTGCCGCCTCAATTCTCAACCTTAGCCGTATGAATCTTTTCATGATTTTGTCTTGTACTCCACAGCAAGCTGGAAGCTTACTGTAAAGTGAGCTTCCTGCTTTCCTCCTACTTCCTGCTTTCCTCCTGTACAGACGCTTTTCTGCCAGCTCTGCCTGTCCTTTACTGTTTTTTCATTTATTGGAGTTATAACTACAAGTTAAGTTATTTTTACAAGTTAAAAGGATCCATTACTCATTACTTCACTTGGTAAGCTTTTTTACATTTATCTGTAAAGGATAATTTAGCATTTTTGATACTCCGACAGTCCGACACTGCGAGTGAACTGTTTTTGTGCCTCAACCTTGTGAGTTAGTGGTTTTAGTGCACCGTTCTATCAGTAACTGATACTTTCCCAGCTGTGAAATACCTGCCAGAACTTCTTGGGTGTTAATTTTGCACTTGATTTTTAACTTGGATATTTGAGCCTTGTGTGCCCAGTTCTCTTGATATTGCCTCGATTATGGCTCATGCTTCCACATCATCTATTTGCTCTGAGTGTATCAAACTGTCTCAGAGGGTGGCGGAACTTCAGGAAAGAATCCATACCTTACATTCTATAAGGGAGGATGAGGAATATCTGGACTCGATTCTTGCCACACAAGCTGCTGATAAAACCGTCCCTGTAACTGGCAAAGAAAGAGACGTTTCTCTGCATTGTCGCAACACTACAGTCTGCAGTCTTGTAGGAACTCACTTACTTCTCCTGCACACTCAGTGACTCAGGTCTGACACACTAGAACCCATGCTCCTAGTAAGTGCTACATTCCAGTTATTTTAAATAGCCGGTGGCATGGCTCTCAGAATCGAAATAAAAATGTAATCAGAAGAAAACACAAGGGCACAAAACATTGTAACAAACAAAATTTGATCCCAGTGAAATCCACAAGTGATGTAAGTGATGCCGATCAAACACATCAAGTCTTCAAAGTCTCCTTACTAAACGACCTCTCACTCACAAACAAGACTTTTATAATAGCTAAATTAATTGAAGATTATTGTCTGGACTTTCTTTTTCTAACAGAGACTTGGCTTGATAGCAATGGAGCAATAGTGCTAAATGAAGCTTCGCCTCCTGACTTTAACTATTTTAATGTCTCTAGAGTAAATAAGAGAGGTGGTGGTGTTGCATGTTTTTACCATAAAGCATTCCGCTGTAAGCAGATCTCATTAGGGGAACATCCTACGTTTGAATATCTGGCAGTACAACTCAACAGTACTTATTCAGTTCTTTTGATTGTTATCTATCATCCTCCCAGACTACATGCAGACTTTCTTGAAGATTTTGAAGAAATGCTTGAAACCATGTCACTTTTCAATCTGGTTTCAGAGCTCTCCACAGCACTGAAACAGCCCTTGAATAAGGATGCAGGCAAACTCTCAGTCCTTTTTCTGCTGGATTTAAGCGCCGCTTTTGACACGGTTGATCATGAAATTCTTCTTGATCGACTACAGAGTTGGGTAGGCCTTAGTGGCTTAGTCTTAGACTGGTTTAGATCGTACCTAACTGGGCGTGATTACTATGTAGCATTAGGTACCTCTTCCTCCACACGTCAAAAAATAACTTGTGGCGTCCCCCAAGGATCAATTCTTGGGCCGTTACTATTCAACCTATATATGCTTCCGCTACCATATATCATTAATAAACATGGTATTAGTTATCATCAATATGCAGATGACACTCAACTTTACATTTCTCTAGAACCTAAGGCCCTAAAATCAATTTGCTCACTGTTTGACTGCATAGATGATATACAGACATCGATGTCTGACAATTTTCTGCAATTAAATAAACAGAAGACAGAGGTTCTTGTTCTTGGCAGTGATTCACAAAGGAATGATGTCCAGACCTATTTAAATAAAATGAATCTGAATGCCAGACAATGTGTTAAGAACCTGGGCGTCACCTTTGATAATGAGCTCAGCTTCAAATCACACATCATGACTACATGCAAGACAGCTTATTTTCACCTTCGAAACATTGCTAAGATCCGGGATATGCTCACTCCTGCTGACAGTGAAAAACTTGTCCATGCATTTATCACATCAAGGCTAGATTATTGTAACGCTGTTCTATCTGCTCTTCCAAAGAGCTCTATTTCGCACCTACAGCGAGTTCAGAACGCGGCTGCAAGGGTTCTGACCCGCAGGAGAAAGAGAGATCATATTACACCTGCACTCCACTCACTGCACTGGTTACCTGTCAGCTTTAGGATAGATTTTAAGGTTCTAGTCATGGTTTTTAAATGTCTTCATGGTCTTGCCCCTCTTTACCTCAGTGAAATGATGGTTAGATATGTTCCAGTCAGGTCTCTGAGGTCTTCAAACAGTAAATCTACTGGTGATTCCTAGATGCCGATTAAAGATTGGCGAGGGTGCTTTTAGCCACTATGGCCCAAAGCTCTGGAATTCTCTTCCTGAAGAGCTCAGATGCATTTCATCCCTGAATAGTTTCAAGAACAGTCTCAAAACTTTCCTGTTTAGATCTGCTTTTAGTTAAGAAATTCTAGTCTATTATTTTATAATTTGTCACTTTATTTAATTATTTCTTTTTATCTTTAATTTTAATATTTTATTTTTATCTTCTTATATTTACTTATCTTAATTAGTTTTATTTACTTTACTTTTTTATTATATTGTTTACTTTACTTTTTTACATTTTATGTTATTTTACTTTAATTTCTTTAACATTTTCTTTTTGTCTTCTTTTTATGTTTATTTTATTTATACTGTAAAGCACTTTGAGTTGCATGTATGTATGAAAGGTGCTATATAAATAAAGATTATTATTATTATTATTATTATTATAAAGTGCCTGAGCTTGTTTCTCCAAGACCCCTCACTGCATCAGGGAGTTCCATGAGGCAGGAACCAGTCTTGGTCCTAAATAGTTCCTCAATTTGGTGAATGAAATCATATGCGTCTTGGGAAGGATGACAAAGAGCACCTGCCTTGCTCTTTTAAGTTCAATAAGATGCTGTTTTCTCCAGCAGGACTGTCATCACTGTGCTGTGCTGCAATTTTGCATTTTTCACAGATGCTGGCAAACCTAATGACCTTGTGGACGATGTAGCCAGCAAGATGGAAGAGAATGCATTTCCCGCTCTTTGTGAGGTCAGGTGCAGCTCTGTTGACCGCCATTAGCTGTTCCACTCTGACTGATGGTATGACATTTTGCTCCACTGTGTCCAAGAAGTCTGCCAAAAAGCTACTGTTGTCTTCCAGGTAGCTCCCAAACCTGATGGCTGTGAGGAACTGTCCCACAGATATGATCCTCAGTGCACGATGGAATTCCACTGGAGTTGGGACAGGATTTTTAGACCTCACACAGCTGAAGGTATTTTCAAGGCAGTCTTGTGTGAATCTTGATGTTAACACAAACCTGTGTCCTCTAGTCAGCATCTCTTCTCGTATGGCTAAAATTGATGTTGTTGCCATTATCACCCCAGTCTGAACAGGCTTCCAGTGTCCCTTCTGACCAATCTTCATCCCACGGAACAGATGGACAATGTCCTGGAGGAAGGTGATGGCCTTTTGCTACTCCTCCATCTTCAGTCTGCTCAAGGCCCTAATTGGATGACGAGATGACATTAGATTGAACCAATGATCAACTTGCTCCAGGAGCCACGCTGTAGTTGTGTAGGACAGAGGGCGTTTTTCTTGCTGCACCATGTGTTTCAGCCCAGCACTTGTTGCCTTACTGAATACATTTAGAGCAGGACCAACCTTCATCTTGTCAAAGTGACTTGGCTCGATGGCTGCAGCTGACGGATGTGGAGCTATTTTTAATGCCATCCCTTCCTGAAAGGCCACTAGGTCTTTAATAGGGACCACTGAAACCTCATTAGAGAGGAGGTTCTCTTTGTTTACAATGTCCTCAGGAATTTTGAACACATGTCCACGGACAAGGGCACTTTTCAAGCTCTTTACCAGATGTGGGACATCAGCAGGGCCGGCCCTTCCATTAGGCGACATAGGCAAATGCTAGGGGCGCCGGCTGTCCAGGGAGACGCTCACGTGCATGTGGTTTTTATTTTTATTTTTAACAAATGAACAATTAATAAATGTGAAAACAAGCAAAGTCCACATAATCATAATTTCATTGTTTAATAATATTAGTCAAATTAATAATTCTTATAATAACAACACACGACACCTATCACCCGCACGCCAACCCGCCCTCCCCCGCGCGCTCTGCGCACCTCGTTACTGTTTCTCTATACACCACAGAATGAGTGACATCTCCCTGTAAAGACCTCAAAAAGGCAGAAAAACAGGTAATATAATGGTAATATGTGGTGAATTAACACTATACCATTGGCGAATCGTCAGGGACTTCAACGCCTTCTCTGAAGGTTAATTGATCTTAAAAAGGATGCTTTATCTATTATATGTAATATATGTTAATAACACTTCATCAATAATTTGTATTTTTCCTATAAATCGGCTTTCAAATCCACTTTTCGTACTTGTGCTGGAAAAAAACCTCAGCAGTGAAATAAAAAATCTACCAATCAGAATATTTCACACCGTTGTTTCTAGGTAAAAGAGAGAAAGGCCCTTTTACATTGAGAGCTTTTATTATAGATTGGCAGTTTTATCAACCAATCATATTATCGAATTAAAATCGTGGGGGCGTGCTCCAATGGTCTCCTTTTTATTTGAAACAAATCCAAAATGTTGCCAATCTGTAGCTGTTGTGTTTTTCTTTGAAACCAGCTTGCTTGACTCACAACACTCAATCGTCATTGTGGCTTTTTCCCCTCTGTATGATCTTAGTGAAAAGAGTCATCATACTGCCCAATCCTAGGAGGTGCTATGATTAGCTTAGCTTAAAATAAATACATACTAACCCTCTGTTCATTGCGAATGCACTTTTGAAATAATAATGTTGCAGTAGGCAAATTGCCCTGATTTGCACTGGTGGTAGTTTTTTTATTTTTATTTTAAATTTATTATTAATATTTAAAAGTTGTTCTCTGCACTACGTTATGTAAAATAGTTTTAAAATATTTTTTGTGCAACACCTTTATATTTATTGCTTGTTATATGGTAATATTTAAGTCATTCGCTTTTTATTTGTTTCTTTAATAGTGACACAATCAACACAATGATTGATGATGCAGGGGGCACCAACCAAAATCTCGCCTAGGGCACCACATTGGTCAGGGCCGGCTCTGGACATCAGGCATGAAATAAAGTTGTCTGTCTGGTGTTGATGGATGTGGCCCAGATGTTTTATTGAGGTTGACCCCAAAGGATCTCCACATGGCCTGCTTAGGGCTGCCCATGTCAGTGGTGACGTTGAACACATGTAGCCCTATGGATGCTGCCCTTTGTATTAATTCAATAATTATTGGCCTGTACTGTGCTCTGTTGGTAGTATTGCCAGTGAAATGATATGCCACTACTTGATATGCCACTACTTGCTTCCACCATGTTTGTGCTTCCAGCCAGCATAAAGACACAAGCATGTGTTGCTACTCCTGTGTGACCTGGCAAAGTCACATCACCGTAGAGTTTGCCGGTAAGCATATGCAACTCCACACTTGGTGTGATTGCCATTTCATCCAAGGTCAACAGACATTCCCGTTCAATCTCTGTCAACCCATCTACCTTCAGTTTAAGGAAATCAAACACCTCTGTCAGCACACCAGGCTCAAATCTAACGCATTGCATCCTTCTCTGTAGGGTTCTTATTCCTGGCAGGGGAAATTGCAGTTCCTGCAGGGTCTTGTAACCTGTCCCACCAGCAGTAAAGCCAATTTTCAACGCCTTCTTAATTGTCTCATTGCTCCATTTCATCCCTTTTGTGGTTAGTCTGCCTAATGCTTTCATTTGATCTTTTGAAAACGTTTTCTTAAGTTTTGTGTCCCTAACTTTCAGTGTCTCTTGAGAGTGGCATTTTCCTTCCTTATTTTTTGTAGTGCTGCCTTTGTTTTCCTCATGATTCTTTCTAGTCTCTTTAATTTTTTCAATAGCTCTGATTGGCTGGCTTCTGGCTGATGGTTATGCTGACTGGCTGCTGGCTCACTGGGTTGTATTAGCTCTCCCTGTCTCTCCTCACTAGCCATGTTCTCTCTTTGTTCAATCTCACTTTCCCTTCTCTCTGTATCCTCATCCCTTATTTCCTCAGTTTTTGAAACTGCTGGATATAAAAGACATATACTATTTACTGTGATTACCTTTTAAATATTCTATCACTTAAAGAAATAATATAATTATTAGGAGTTCATACTTATTATACACTGCTCAAAAAAATAAAGGGAACACTCAAATAACACATCCTAGATCTGAATGAATGAAATATTCTCATTGAATACTTTGTTCTGTACAAAGTTGAATGTGCTGACAACAAAATCACACAAAAATCATCAATGGAAATCACATTTATTAACCAATGGAGGCCGGGATTTGGAGCCACACACAAAATTAAAGTGGAAAAACACACTACAGGCTGATCCAACTTTGATGTAATGTCCTTAAAACAAGTCAAAATGAGGCTCAGTATTGTGTGTGGCCTCCACATGCTTGTATGACCTCCCTACAACGCCTGGGCATGCTCCTGATGAAGTGGCGGATGGTCTCCTGAGGGATCACCTCCCAGACCTGGACTAAAGCATCCGCCAACTCCTGGACAGTCTGTGGTGCAACGTGACGTTGGTGGATGGAGTGAGACATGATGTCCCAGATGTGCTCAATCAGGTCTGGGGAACGGGCGGGCCAGTCCATAGCTTCAATGCCTTCACATTGCAGGAACTGCTGACACACTCCAGCCACATGAGGTCTAACATTGTCCTGCATTAGGAGGAACCCAGGGCCAACCGCACCAGCATATGGTCTCACAAGGGGTCTGAGGATCTCATCTCGGTACCTAATGGCAGTCAGGCTACCTCTGGTGAGCACATGGAGGGCTGTGTGGCCCTCCAATGAAATGCCACCCCACACCATTACTGACCCACTGCCAAACCGGTCATGCTGAAGGATGTTGCAGGCAGCAGATCGCTCTCCACGGCGTCTCCAGACTCTGTTATGTCTGTCACGTGCTCAGTGTGAACCTGTTTTCATCTGTGAAGAGCACAAGGTGCCAGTGGCGAATTTGCCAATCCTGGTGTTCTCTGGCAAATGCCAAGCGTGCTGCACGGTGTTGGGCTGTGAGCACAACCCCCCATCTGTGGACGTCAGTCCCTCATACCATCCTCATGGAGTCGGTTTCTAACCGCTTGTGCAGACACATGCACATTTGTGGCCTGCTGGAGGTCATTTTGCAGGGCTCTGGCAGTGCTCCTCCTGTTCCTGCTTGCACAAAGGCAGAGGTAGCGGTCCTGCTGCTGGGTTGTTGCCCTCCTACGGCCTCCTCCACGTCTCCTGGTGTACTGGCCTGTCTCCTGGTAGCGCCTCCAGCCTCTGGACACTGCGCTGACAGACATAGCAAACCTTCTTGCCACAGCTCGCATTGATGTGGCATCCTGGATGAGCTGCACTACCTGAGCCACTCGTGTGGGTTGTAGAGTCCGTCTCATGCTACCACGAGTGTGAAAGGACCACCAACATTCAAAAGTGACCAAAACATCAGCCAGAAAGCATAGGTACTGAGAAGTGGTCTGTGGTCCCCACCTGCAGAACCACTCCTTTATGGGGGGGTCTTGCTAATTGCCTCTCATTTCTACCTGTTGTCTATTCCATTTGCACAACAGCAGGTTAAATTGATTCACAATCAGTGTTGCTTCCTAACTGAACAGGTTGGTTTCACAGAAGTGTGGTTGACTTGGAATTATATTGTGTTGTTTAAGGGTTCCCTTTATTTTTTTGAGCAGTGTATATTTGTAACCCCGTTTTGTCCCTTGTCTCAAGAATCACTGATTTGTAATTACACCTAAGCTGTAAGGTACTGGAAAATATTGAAAATAGAAATTGAAAGAAAATAGACATTGAAAGTGCCTGACTTTGACCAGGGAAAAGGTGTATGAAAGGTGTATACAAGCCAGGCTGCATCAGGTTATTGTAGCAGCCTGGCTGATTTGGTGTTTTGGTTAAAAAATTGGAAGTTGTGATATTACATGTGCTACTCAACTTTGGAATGTTTGGTTTAGAATGTTTGGTTGGGAAGGTGGAATGTTTTGATTTCAATTTTGATGCTGAAAAGCTCAGAATTGGTTGTATGAGATTTTGCTCTGTGACTTACAACCCTTACAAATCTTACAAATCTTACAAATAAGATCTGATTTACTTTCTATTTTTTGTAGATCTTTCTATCTTTCTATCCTTTCTATTTTTCACCTTGAGAATGAGTTTTTACCCCTGCAGAATTGACCAGCCAAGGCCTGGGCAGGAACAAAACAACTTCATAGACACACCAGGTTGTACCACTCATGGTGAGAAAAATACATTTTCATATACTGTACATAATTTTATACTTCTATGTAAGACAGTATATTTAGTTCTTATGAGTATGGATTTCCATAGGCTTATTCATAATAATAAAAAATTAAATATACACATTTATGTAGTAGGTTTCTAAGGTTCAGAAAAATAACATGTATATTTATTCTATTGATGACTGTCAAGCTCTTTATTTCATGTGTACAGGATAATATAATTAATGGAGCATGGGTTATTTCTTTGATTTCTTTGACTCAATTTTCATAAATCCCACCATGTGTTAACATTGTCCATGTGGCCATGAATAAAGCAAATAAAAATAAACATTTTTAAAAAGAAACAGATTTCTAACATCACAAATTCTTAAGCATTCTCCCCACATTCTAATGACATCACATGGCACCATAGCCCTTCTTATAATTACTTGTTCATTGGGAAACACTTATAAGGCATTTGAGCCTCACTGTGAGGCGTGCTGGGGTTCACTTTACCTGCTGTGGGATTTTCAGGTGTGTCCTACAACCCCCAAGAGCCAGTGATCCACGGCGGAAGTACGGCCGGACCCTCAAATGTCAGCCATGTTAGCATGCCTGTAGAAGGACCATCTATATGGGACATCCACCAGCCCACAGGTCCACTCCACACTGGTACTGTGTAACACTGAAGATTACATGCATATTCAACAAACCAAACAACCATGCATGATAAAGTATAAAAAAAACATTTATTTGTTTGTAAGGTCTGGCAGAGGTGCAGAACCATCAGCTTTCTGCACATGACCTGACCAGTAAAACATCAGTTTTATCAGAAAATGAGACATCACATAGTCTTCAACATTGTAATGAATTCACATGGCACTGTAGCCCTTCTTATAGACCTGATGATCTTAACAGTACACGCTCATGCATCCTCTGTGCCCTGGGTTGGTGTTTTGCATTTAGGCCCTGACATGGAGAGGCAGAGACACCTTGCTCAACCCCATGTTCAAGGCGAGGTTCTGAGGCAGATCCTCTTCTTTCATATAGACATTGATAAGATATTTTTACTAGGCACGCGTACTGTTTTTACAAACATTTGTGAATGGGTCACTCTCAGGAGCTCAGTGCTTTCCAGCGTGGAACTGTGACAATATGCCACCTGTGCAACAAATCCAGTCATGAAATTTCCTTGCTTCTAAACATTCGACAGTCAGCTGTATTATAAGGAAATGTGAATAACAACAACTCAGCCATGACTGCCAAGTGACCATGACTACATATTTGTATTATGAAACATGTGGACAGTATTTATTAGAAACAGGGGAAGACAAATGAACGAACCAGATGGACCAGAGGAAGACAAATGAATTTGAATGTATTTCATTTTCCATTCATTACTTTGTTGTGATATGTTTGGTGTAGAGTAGAGCACTTTAGAGTGGGCACCTTGACGACCCACATACAGTGTGGGTGTACTGTGACACTCGTTATCTGCTAGGTGGGTGTGTTTAGTCTAAGGTGATAATGCTTCGAATCATTGTTATACCAGCATAGTATAATACTGATAATACGGGTAATACTGATAATATGGATTACAGATGTCATTTTTCACTATTTTAGTACACCCCCAAACAATCTAAACAAAACATTGTCATGCTGCTTTGCTGGCTTCTGATACCTCATCTGGACTGCTGCCAAAGCATATATCTATTAATCTTTGTAATCTATGTAACATGGCTTATTTAAGTATTGGGTATCACTTGGCCAGTTTTAAACAATGCAGCAGCAGTCTGTGTGATATAAGGAGTTTGTGCTTTGTACCCACTTCTGTGGGCAAGGACAATGTGAGCTTACAAGCAAGACTAGACTTGAATGTTTTATTGCAGTCAGTTGATTGTGCCGGACCTCCGTGAAAAAATATTTTGTTTTCCACTCTTTTTTAGACACTCGGCACTCCGTGTCCACTTTTCTTTTCTTTTCTTTGCTCCTCTCATTTTTACCAAAGGGCAAAACGGCAGCAGGAAAGTTACACTCCAACGGAGGTCAATGTGTCTGGATTAATGCGCCATCTATTGGGGAGACGATGGTATTGCAGATGAAAGCGTGAAAAGGGGAAAATGACGTTCTTACTATCATTTAGACAGGTTTGGCGGGTCGGATTAAAAAGCCTAAGGGGCCGTAGTTTGCCCGTGTATGGCCTATACAAACTAAATTGTGTTGGGTAATTTCCACTTCCACTGAGCTAACACATCCTACCTTGCATGTATCTTGCGATCGGAATTACTACTACAAATAACGATACACACACTATATTTGCTCATATATATAATTCTCAGATATAATTATCGGGTGTGTTAGTAATGAAAGGCGTGGGAGTTTAAAATAAACTCTAGCTTCCGAACAAAGGCCTTATTCAACAAAATTCCACACTAGAGCCAACGGATGGGACTATTAACTTTTTTTAATCCACCTCACAAGTAGGAGCAATCCACCGAACACAACGCGAGCTGTAATCTCGCCACTCCACAAAACACAAACCCCCCAAATGTCAAAATAAAAGACCCCCAATATAAATGATGCATTAACACAAAATGGTCTCTAAAATTACAACTAAAATAACTAAAAGAAAGATGAAATTGTATTTACAGTGCATATAGTACATATACATTTTCTTCAAGCACACGAGTTACATTTTCTTCAAAGAAATGATTTAGAAATGATTGAGGATGAGAAAGAGAGGATGCAGAAAAACATGGGGAAACAGCAGTGATTAATATTTCAACTAGCATTTCTATTTCAATTAAATTTATTTGTATTTGATTATATTCTGTTTGAAATGTGGAATATGTTTTTTTTTTTTACTTGTATAATTCAGCTGTGTCAACCATTGGCTAATGTTAAAATAATTCTAATGTTACTTAAAGGTTACATAAACATTGTGTTCTCTTCATTTTAGCTGAGCGCAAGGTGAGCAGAAGCTGCAAGTTGTCTGCAAAGCGAGGGCGAGAAGAGGAACCTCTGAGGCGGAGTAGGAAGAGGAAAGGGGATGCTCCTCAAGACTTGACACCCCACCCCATGGAGACGCGGGCAAAGAAGAAGAAGAGAGAGAAGAGAGAGGAGGAGTGCAAAGGTCTGTCTAGAATAGCACCCTCAACACTACCAGCATTTTACACCTGCTGAAATTTATTTTGACTGAATCTTATGTTGTACAATGATGTAACTTGTTTTTGTTTCATGTAGTGAGCTTCAATTCACGCTACACTGTGGGAGATCTCCTGGGCACAGGAGGATATGGCTCAGTGTATGCAGGAGTCCGCAAGGCTGATGGAAAACAGGTGAGCATAAGCACACAATACAAGAATGATTGTGGGACTTAATTTCTGTTTTAGATTGTGATTAGAACTTTGAAAGGAGCTATGAGTTTTCCCTAGAGAGCCTTTCTTATTCACATGGCAATCAAGTGGTCAAATCTAATGTGCCTTGACCTTTTTCCACTTTTTGAACACAAAGATCCTGATTATACAATGTGATAAGCTTGACAATCTGTGGATGAGTATTTATCAGACTCCAGATTTATGAGTTACATGAGAAGCTGTGGCTACCATCTGCAAGCCCTTAGATATATGTTAAATGTACTGACTGTTTTGTGTAAACAACTTCACTTGCTGTGTTTTTTATGTGACCAGATCGCCATTAAATTTGTGCCGAAGCATCACACAGAACGGTTCATCACTGTTGTAAGTTCAATATCTTTACTTATGTAATATTGGAACAATGTCTGGAATTTTTAGATGGGTAAAACTGCAAAGGGACTATAAACGCAAAGCTGTTAATATTCCATTCAGTGACTCCTCCCAACACGAATGGAAAACAGTTCACTTTTTAGATTCAGGTTTCATCTAATGATTGGTACCAATCCAGATCCCTTTCATGTTGACCTGCTAACCATAATTCCACTATAAAACTTCAAACCCATACTAACCATGTGTTCCCTAATTTTAGCCCGGCGAAACTCGCAGTCTCCCCCTAGAGGTGGCTTTAATGGAGATGGTGTGCAAGCCACCTCGTTGTCAGCATATTGTGGAGCTGCTAGAATGGTTTGATTGCGACTGCTTCATCTTGATTCTGGAGCGACCCATCCCCTGCATGGACCTGTTTGATTTCTTGGACTTGCACCAATACCAACTACCTGAGCCACTGGCACGATTGATCATGCGTCAGGTGGTTCAGGCTGTCCTTCACTGCCGTGACCGTGGAGTTCTGCATAGAGACGTCAAGGAAGAAAACCTTCTGGTCAACACCGACACCCTTGACGTCAAGTTGATCGACTTTGGTTGTGGCGATCTGCTTAAGACCGAACCCTACAGGCGCTTTGAAGGTTATTCACCATAGGAATGAAATGTGCACCTCAAGTTAAAAAATGGGATCAAATTAGAGACTATTATAAACTTGTTATTTTGTTACTGATGATTCTCTCTCGTTGTCTTAGGCACCAAGGTATACCGCCCACCTGAATGGCTGATTGACAGGACGTATGAGGGCCGTCAAGCCACCATCTGGAGTCTGGGTGTGCTCCTCTACAGCATTATCTGTGGAGATGTGCCCTTTGAGAAGGAGGAGGACATTGTTGAGGCACACCTCTGCTTCAAGGGAAACCCATCCAGAGGTGAAAAGGCAGAAGCATCTTCAAGATAACTAGAAATTCTAAATTGCAAAATGATCATTTATGTAATTATTTCATCTGGTAATGTAATACACAACCACAGATTGATAAAATGTACTAATGAAGAATGGAGAATTGGCAATACAACATTTTGTAACCGTCTTAAAATTATAAAAAAAGACTTCTTCAGTCTTTTTAGTTTTTGTTAGTGATGGAGGTTTCTGTACAGTTCTGTCATTTAAAAACTTTGAATAAGCCATTAGAACAGTCAGATCAGAGGTTTCAGATGGTAACTGATTTTCTTTCTCAACTAATCCCGTTGCTACACACACAGACTGCCGCCATCTGCTAACATGGTGTCTGCAAAAGGACCCTGAAAAACGTCCTGTGCTCGAGGATGTTCTGGCACATCAGTGGTTTTCAGAAGGCCTTCAGAACTAAGTCAGGTTAGTAAATGGAACTGGGCATGAGACTAGAGGACAGCCACCAAATTACATAGTCTGGGCCACTGATATTGACGCAATAATACACGAGAGGGAGTGCTATAACGGGTAATATCGGCACTGCTGTGCTGCGGTCGTAGGCACGAGGCCGCAGGCCGAGTGCCGTAGATCAGCACAGCAGTGCCGATATTACCCGTTATAGCACGAACCTCGAGTGTATTATTGCGATTATACCACAGTTCCATTATCGCTGTTTATTGAAAGATTTTGAGTAAAAGAGGACGAGAAAATACGACCTGTTTGGTTAAAAACACTCCGCCAGTTAAAATAGTTCCATTCAATGGCTCGCTGCTAAACTTACACAACACTCGAACAGCCTTACCCAATAAATATTATAGAGGTAAATATACACAAAAACAACTGTTGATAAAGTTGTATTTATTAAAAATAAAGTACAATTATTGACCATCCACGGCTGATTCGTTCAGGTATATGTTCAGTCCAGCTCTAAACCAACGAAGCTGCTGATGCCATATAACTCTCCCTTCACGTTTCTGACGGATCCATAAAAACGTCGTAAAAGCTGATTCATTTCATTTTTGTTGATAATACTAAAATCGACTGCAGTGTTGTTGCTCTTTAACCAGGATGTAAATACGTTAAGAGCCCAGGACGTTTGTTTAACGGTATTAATTTCGTTTTTCTGCATTTCCAGCTCATCCAAATCATTATTTGTAAGCATGACAAACCTTGGAGGCTCATTGGAGGAATCAGGCTGGTCATTTATAACGTCAACCACCAGTTTCAGATCGAAACAAATGGTTTCGAAGCCAATAGATTTAATTAAATCCGTGTAATTCATTTTGATACTTTTGATACTTGTTTGTAGTTGCGCTGTTTGGCTTGTAAACGCCGCTTCGTTGCTAGGTTACCTGTATGTGGCGGAGTAATACATGGAGAGCTTCGGTTACAGTGCTATAACATGTAATATCGGCACTCCTAGATCGCCTCTCAGCCAATCACATTGTAGGGTCGGAACTAACTGTGGTATAATGAGTAATAAGCAAGGTGCAATGTAATATTGGATGAGCTTATCAAGTTGCTGCTTATGGACCAGAATAATCTGGGTCAGGCATAGTGTACTATATAACAATTGAATGCTCTAAGTGGTATATGCTTATATGTACTACTTTATTAATCAAAAATGCAATTTAGGATTGTTCTATCTGTACTGTTCCTCTATTTATTCTGAGTTCTAAATTGATTTTTCCCCCCTATTCCATAGATTCAGTTTTGAGGGCAGCAGATGGAGGCAGTAAAGGTGTACCAAACACACTAGCTGCCCTAATGATGCCTTGCTGGCTGTGTCAGGGCTGGCTTGGATGCCACACCTTCTACCTCCATAAGAGGCACTGAGTCAGTCCTAGTGCATTCCCGTGTGAATGTTTCTCTCCACCTTACTCTCTTTCTCTTGTTCTCTCTCTCTACCTTTTACTTTTACTTATTCGAGTATCTACCTCCTGCGCCACTTCTGGCCCATCTCAAGTTTTCCTCCAGTCTTATCTCTTCCTGTCAGTTACTCTTTTATTTTGGGAAGGGTTTTGTTTTGTTGCGGCGTTCGCCTGTTGCCGGTCACTTCCCCTGGCGTCCTTGGTTTCGTTTTACGCGTTGAGTTTCTTCCGCGTTCTTTCAGTTGCCTTTGTTATTTTCCTCCCGTGTCTATACGGTTTAGTTTTGCCTTTTCACATGTTGAGTATTTCATGTTGTTTTCCATTCTACGGTTGTGCTTTATTTTTACGCGTTGAGTTTTCCGCATCCTTTTGAGTTGCGTTTTGCCACTGTGTGTATGCATAGTGGTTTTATGCTGTGCTTTCTGTTTGTTCGCGTGTGTTTTATTTCATACACACAGTCCCAGTGATAAGCATTCATCCTTATTGGCTTCTAACGGCATTTGGGTTCAATTCTCCCTTCATTTTCTTACGGTGTGTACCGGTCTGTACACTACGGTGGCCGTGAAGTGCCAACCACAACGATACTTACTAAGCACAATTACAAATGACAAAAACACAATGTCATTAACAAAAACACAATGATATTAACTAAACACAATTACAAATTACAAAAACCCAACGACATTAACAAAATCACAACATTAACTAAGCACAATTACAAAGTACAAAAACACAGCGACATTAACTAAGCCCAGTTACAAATTACAAAAACACAACATTAACAAAAACACGACATTAACAAACCGGAAAAGGTAGGTCCCAGTGGGAAAGCCTGGGAAGTTGTTGATTGGACAACGCCACAACCCTGTGGTCCCTGATCCGTACACTCTGCCCGATCCGTACCGAGCTTGCGTGAGAAAATGTGCGCATGCGTGTTGCGATTGCCATGCCACCACATTGGATTTGAAATGAAATGCAGATTGTAACGTTTAATTTGAAGGGTTGAACAAAAATATCTGATAGAAAATGTAGGAGTTGTACACATTTCTTTACAAACACTCCACATTTTAGGAGCTCAAAAGTAGTTGGACAAATAAACATAACCCAAACAAAAGATTTTTATTTTCAATATTTTGTTGCGAATCCTTTGGAGGCAATCACTGCCTTAAGTCTGGAACCCATGGACATCACCAAACGCTGGGTTTCCTCCAATGCTTTGCCAGGCCTTTACAGCTGCAGCCTTCAGGTCTTGCTTGTTTGTGGGTCTTTCCGTCTTAAGTCTGGATTTGAGCAAGTGAAATGCATGCTCAATTGGGTTAAGATCTGGTGATTGACTTGGCCATTGCAGAATGTTCCACTTTTTTGCACTCATGAACTCCTGGGTAGCTTTGGCTGTATGCTTGGGGTCATTGTCCATCTGTACTATGAAGCGCCGTCCGATCAACTTTGCAGCATTTGGCTGAATCTGGGCTGAAAGTATATCCCGGTACACTTCAGAATTCATCCGGCTACTCTTGTCTGCTGTTATGTCATCAATAAACACAAGTGACCCAGTGCCATTGAAAGCCATGCATGCCCATGCCATCACGTTGCCTCCACCATGTTTTACAGAGGATGTGGTGTGCCTTGGATCATGTGCCGTTCCCTTTCTTCTCCAAACTTTTTTCTTCCCATCATTCTGGTACAGGTTGATCTTTGTCTCATCTGTCCATAGAATACTTTTCCAGAACTGAGCTGGCTTCTTGAGGTGTTTTTCGGCAAATTTAACTCTGGCCTGTCTATTTTTGGAATTGATGAATGGTTTGCATCTAGATGTGAACCCTTTGTATTTACTTTCATGGAGTCTTCTCTTTACTGTTGACTTAGAGACAGATACACCTACTTCCCTGAGTGTTCTGGACTTCAGTTGATGTTGTGAACGGGTTCTTCTTCACCAAAGAAAGTATGCGGCGATCATCCACCACTGTTGTCATCCGTGGACGCCCAGGCCTTTTTGAGTTCCCAAGCTCACCAGTCAATTCCTTTTTTCTCAGAATGTACCTGACTGTTGATTTTGCTACTCCAAGCATGTCTGCTGTCTCTCTGATGGATTCTTTCTTTTTTTTTCAGTCTCAGGATGTTCTGCTTCACCTCAATTGAGAGTTCCTTTGACCGCATGTTGTCTGGTCACAGCAACAGCTTCCAAATGCAAAACCACACACCTGGAATCAACCCCAGACCTTTTAACTACTTCATTGATTACAGGTTAACGAGGGAGACGCCTTCGGAGTTAATTGCAGCCCTTAGAGTCCATTGTCCAATTACTTTTGGTCCCTTGAAAAAGAGGAGGCTATGCATTACAGAGCTATGATTCCTAAACCCTTTCTCCGATTTGGATGTGGAAACTCTCATATTGCAGCTGGGAGTGTGCACTTTCAGCCCATATTATATATATAATTGTATTTCTGAACATGTTTTTGTAAACATCTAAAATAACAAAACTTGTGTCACTGTCCAAATATTTCTGGCCCTAACTGTACATACACATACATTTTATATATATAGTAGGGGTCTCAAAATCCTCGTACCTGGGGGCCGCTGGAGGTAGAGTCTGGGTGAGGCTGGGCCGCATCAAATATTCCACAATAAAAGAACAATCCAATCTTCTCTAACTTAATTAACATTAATAACAATTCAGAACATGAACAGTTCTTCAGAACATTGGCTCCTCTTTCTTCCTCCTACTCCTTGCTACCAGAGACCTGGCAGCACTTCATCTTACACAGCTGAGCCACATCTGGCTTGAGGGAAGAAGCAACTGAGACCCTCAGTATGGCTTGAAGATGCTCATCAGTAAGTTTGGACCGGAACTTTGACTTATTAAAGTTCATGGTGGAGAAGAGCTTTTCACAGAGATAGGTACTTCCAAAAAGGCACATGGTCCGCTTGAACATCTTGGAAAGCTCAGGGAAGGTGGGGGGCAATTCTCTCAAAAATTGTCCAAGGTTCTCTGCTTTTCCACTCACCTCCCTGAACTTGGCTTTGAGTTCAGAATTGCACTGCAGGTCAATTAGCTCCATTTGAAGCTCAGGAGGAGCATCTTTCACACCGAAGGAGAAGGGATCAGCAAAAATCTTTTGAAGTCTGCAAACCTGTGATGAAATTCTTCCTGCAGCTTTACAATGGCATCAGCATACTTCTCACCACTGAATGGTGTGCCTGAATCCATGAGTGCCTTGCATGCTGGGAAATGGCAGAGGTTTGTCTGAGAAAGCTGGGCTTTTCACAACCCAAGTTTTGTGGAGAATGCTCTGATGTTGTCATAGGCAGCACTCACAAGCTGCCCCTGGCCTTGTAACTTCTTGTTCAGTACATTCAGCTCCGGTGTGATGTCAACCAGAAAAGCTAAGTCCATGATCAACTTGGGATCACTAAGTACAGGAACAGCCATCCCATCCTTCTCCATGAAGGCTTTCACTTCTGCTCTCAACTCAAAAAACCTCTCCAAGACGTTTCCCCTGCTAAGCCAACGTATCTCTGTGAAGTAGAGCACATCCTCATATGATGAGTCTATTTCCCCCAAAACGGAACTGACGGTGCTTCAAGCCCCTGGTTCTGATATGGTTGATGCATTTCACAACATCAAACATCACACTGTCAAACGTCAGGCATTTGCTGCAAAGGGCCTGCTGATGGATAATGCAATGGAGAGCAATAGCCTCTTCCACACCTTCTTCCTCCAGTTTTCTTTGAACAAGTCCCACAAGTCCATTCTTCCTCCCTGTCGTTGATGGTGCTCTGTCGGTTGTTATTCCAGCAAAACTCTTCCATAGCAAGCCAGCATCCACAATGGCATCACACAGCTTCCAAAATATCTCCTGAGCAGTGGTCTGGCCATGCATAGGAATCACTGTGAGCAACTCCTCCATTACTTCAAAACAACCGTCAACATCACGGACATAAATTGCGAGCTGCGCAGTGTCAGTGACGTCTGTGCTCTCATCAAGAGCAACAGAGTATGCATGGAAATGTTTAGCTTTCTCACGCAGTTGATCGTAAATGTTACCTGACAGGTCAGAAATGCGCTCTGCCACTGTGTTGGCTGAAAGGCTGATGTTACTAAACTGACCCCTTCTTTTCTGGACAGACTACTTGCAGCATTTAACATGCACTTTTTGATGAACTCGCCATCTTTGAATGGCTTTCCAGCCTTAGCAATCACCTCACTCATCACGCAGCTAACTTCGACAGCAGCATCACTTTCTTTGCTTGCCTTCTTGAAAAAATCTTGTTACCGCAGTAGACATGTTTTAAGCTTGGCGGCACAGCACTTTCTGTCTTCTCCCTGATATTTTGCATATTCCTCAGCATGTTTAGTTGTGTAATGACGTCTGATATTGTACTCCTTGTGCACAGCAACTTTATCTGAGCATATAATACATGTCGGGATGCCCCTGAGCTCTACGAAAAAGTAGTCTATCTCCCACTTCTCAAGATATTGTCTGTGCTCATGGCTAACCTTTCTGTTCACAGCAGGTTTTGAGAAAGACATGACATGAGCCGTAGAACAAGGCTCTTACTTAAACCTGGAGCCATAGAGGCAATAAAGTAAATTAAGTTTTACTTCAGTAAATATTATTTTATCTTAACCTAAATATAGTTAGTTCTGTAGGCCTCATCTCCAAAACCATCAGGCAGTAAAGAGTCTAGAAAAATGATCTCTTTCTCTGCTACCAGTAAAACCTGCATTGGGCATATTTAAAAATGACCAGATAGGCAACTTATTATTTTGTTCTATCAGAATCAGAAAAAAATCTCTGAATATCTATCTTAATAGTTGTAACTCAACGCATAGCAAAAAGTGATATGCCTGATCCTTTTGCCTATTCCATGCAGGAAACAAAATAGCATCCTTGGAGCACTGACTGTCCTGTTATTGTAGAGAAATACATATAAAAAGATTACTTCGTTTTTGTACAAAATTATGGGCATTTATGAGTGTGACTTATATAAGTGCCTTATAACAATATTACCGGTAAGCTTGACAGTGGGTCCACATCTGATGTCTTCCACGTGGGAATGACATACATGTCCACAATGTGAACATCTTTGCCCTATTTAAGAATAATTAGGAACTCTATAAAAATACCCATACAAAAAAAGGACATTAAACCCACAAAACAATAATTTGACTCTTGATTACATGTCTTCGAGCAGCAGTGATGAGCTTAAAACATGCATTCCCAATCTATAAAAACAAAACGGAGTAAAATGCAAACAAAATCAATTTAGTTAGATTTTTCTTAGAGTAAACATTCTGCAACATATATAATATATACAGTAGATTCCATGCATCGGTTTAATCCGAGACTCCAGAAGTCCTCACGTGTTAGACAGACATCACCATCTTTAATGATAAGCTCTGTTTCTGGACGGCTAGTGTCCAAAATGTATTTCAGCTGAAATTAATAATAATTTTAATCAGTTACTTAATTTAGAGTGTGAGAGACAGTGCTTGACAGTGTAAGAGTGAGAGTTAAATAATGTGAGGAAGCGAAGTTCACATGACGAGTTTAGATGAAACTCTTTTTCTTCAATAGGACCCAAGTATTTTTCCCATTTCTCCACAGAGAAAGCATATAAATGCTCAGAATTTTTAGGTGTCCAGTATTCATGGTCCTGATGTGACATGAAACTGGTTGGTCCATAGTCTGACAAGAGAAATATTTAGGAATATTATTAAGAGTAGAAATTTCCCAATATACAATAATCTTGAACACCAATGACGACAAAACTTTTTAAACCTTACTTTTCAATTGGTAGAAAGGCCTAAGACGTGAGACATTAATGCAGCAACGAGTCCCTTAGTCTTTCACCACAGTTGTCACACCTTTAGCAGTGATGGTATCTACAGAAAAAGGCCCTTGATGCCGGTCTGCAAGGGAGTCTTTTCTGTATTTTTTATTAGGGTTTTGGAATATCAACACCTCATCACCTGCACTTGAAACTGCATGTTTAACATTGCGAGCTGCAAATATGTTCTCGTTCAGCTGTGTAAATATCAAAGTAAAAATGTAAATGTAAAATGTGATATGGTAAATATGATAATATAAAAGTTAAGTTATACTGAATATTAACCTCATTAACAAACTCTCTTCCCTGGTCAGTAATAATTTTCTTGACCATGCCGAACCAGTACAGCTTCTTAATGATTGCAGCTGACACTTCACTTGCGATCTTAGATTGCAGTGTCTCAGCAACAACCCATTTTGTATACAAGTCCGTCATAGTCATCACATATTTGTTGTATGTACATATACATACATTATATATAAAATGTAAATAAAAATGTAATTGTGCCATATTTTGTCAATTGTGATTTTTCACTGCAATCGAAATTTGTCCTCTGCATTTTACCCATCTGTGCAGTTAGAACACACACACACACTAGTTATTACTAGGGGGCTGTGGATAACATGTGCCCAGAGCAGTGAGCAGCCCTAGTCCGGGGAGCAGTTGGGGTTAGGTGCCTTGCTCAAGGGCACCTCAGTCATGGCCTCAGGTCTGTGAATCGAACCCACGACCCTCCGGTCACAAGACCAGTTCCCTACCACCAGGCCATGACTGCCCTGTATATACATAATAATAATAAAAATATATATATATATATATTATACACGCACACACACACGCGCACACACACACACACACATATATATATATATATATATATATATATATATATATATATATATATATATATATATATATATATATATATATATATATATTATATATATATAATGAGACTGTGGTTTCCTATTTGTCTGAATTTTCCCATGATGCCAAAAAAATTCTACTACCACCCAAGAGTGGGTAGTCTTTGTTTATCCCCCGGTGCAAATATAGACAGATTCTGCTGTACCATTTTTCAAAAATCCACATTGAAATCTTAATGTTCTTAGGGCTTGGAGATAAATTTATCAGAAATTGGTTATCAGTTTCTCAGAAATCTCCCATAATTCCAAAAGACTGCTGCATGAGAGTATGAACCCTTAACTATCATCACAGTAAGTTTGCACAGATTGCACTGTACCATTTCCTCATAAATCTATTTTAGGTTCATAATGCATTTAGGCGAATTAAAGCACTCATGTCAAATAGGCTGAATTAGGACATCAATTTATCAGAAATCATCCACTATAGTTTGTGACCCTCTCTTTAATTTCCCTAATCAACTATGTGCATAAGACAATCAATTTGTAAATTTAAAAATCAGGTTACTCAAATGATCATTTTTGCTTGCTGTGGAACTTTGATCATGATTACAATGACAAAGAACTCTAGAAGCTTCTCTGGCCTCATATACCCATGATGCCTTGCAGAGATATGCCAGAGAAAGGCTCTAGATAGAACATGCTGATGTAGGTTCACCAGCAAAAGACCAACTGGCCACATATCTGCATATTCCCACTGAGGCCAACTCTGATATGGGCAGAAATGTATTTAAATGGTTAAATACATGAGTACATGCCACACTGTGTACAGTAGAAAAGAAGAGGAAATTGCAGGCAAAACTAGCATCCACTTCTAAAACATGCCGTTTCAGACTTGAGGTAAGAAGTTTCAAGGAATACGTCACCTATAAACACAAAAAACAAAACATCAACTAACTAGTCAGGAGCAGCCAGCATAATTTCAGCCAGCTCTGATTTCATTATTTCTAGGTGGAGGACTCCTACAATGTTCCTTGCCAAATGCTGGATGTGTTCAAAACATTCTTTCAGAGGACATACTGTAAACCCAAAGAATCATGGATAAAATAAGACCACCGTAGCTGCACCTCTCCAGGTGACCAGTAAGCTGTTGAGAACCTGACAAAAGAAGCTTCTGCAGGTCATTTCCTAGACATTGACCTACAATCTCATAAGCACAAAACCTGCTGGCACCCAAATGGGGCGTGTGATGGAGCTACCCTTCACCACAATGTACACAACATAAGTATTGACATTGATTTCATTATGTAAGTTAATAACTAAATGAAGACACATAGGATGCAATTTACTTTTTATTGAGTAATATTAATCAGCTTACCAAGGGAGAACCTGCACAGAAAAAAGGAAAGGTTATATAATGTATGTAATGAAAAATGTTCATTTTATTTGAGCAATACCGGTGACTGGTATGCAGAGAAAGGCAGCCATGTTGTTTTGTTGAGAAAACAGATTGGGTTCTGTAGAGTCAGGGTTGCCAGGTCCTACAAAAATATCCCGCACAAATTCAGTGTAAAACCTGCCCTTCAGTCAATAACTTTAGGGTTTGGGCTAGTTTAGGCTTCTGAAGGGCCTAAACTAAAATTGACTATTATATCGGGATCGATTCTTAGTTTTGATTTGTAACTCCTGCCCAAAAAACTGCACCCAGCAACCGCAGAATTTTTACCTGCGGCTGGATTTTCAAACCAGCCCAATTTGGCGTGAAAACTGCGAACCTGGCAACTATGTGTAGAGTGCTTTTATGGGTTGGGTTTTACCACCAAAAATCCAGGAAGTGACATCACACCACTTCCTGTGTAGCACTATAAAAGGCCTGATGAGAATTGTTTGAGCAGGTTTTTGGTGGGAGAGTATGTAATGCTGAAAGTAAGAAATGATCTTGATGCTTGAACTGTGCAGTGTGATAATTGATGTGAGGAACTTGTGAACTATCACATTTTGGGTTTTTAATGTATTGGTTTGTTTCTGTAAATAGTTTTCTTGCCTCTACATGGGGATTAAATAAACACATGCTACTTCTTGACACCCTACCTGAACCAGACCCTGTGCCTTGTCTGCCGGTCACTCACAGGGCGAACAGATCAAGGCCATGCAGAAGTGTCAGAATGTTATGTTTCTGTGCGGGATGCAGGATTTGATGTTCCTGTGTTAAACCATGAGTGGTAACAGAGGGTGGTCTTTCCCTGGAGGTCATACATAGGCATAGTGGGGGAAGTGTGACTCAAGGAGTCCCCATTGAAATGGGCTAAAACTGTGTAGTGAGAAAGACTACGTCTTCAGTTCAGAAAGAAGGTAGAGACACAGAGGTGGGGCTCCTGTGTGTAAATGTACTATGTTGGTTATATCATCAAACAGAATCCCACAGATTAACCTGTTTTTGATAACTGCGGTTCCTTTGATATGCGCCGGGTGTTAAAGGAAGAGGAGTTTGGTGTAGGGTCTCTTCTGTTTTCCTCTCTTCCCCTCTGCTTTCTTGCACATTGAGACACCCTGCACTGGTCTGTATAACTGTTTCCATGAGAATAACTACCTTTTCATACATTGATTTAGAATAGTACTGTTTGATAATAAATTAATCTAGTTGTTAATAGATAAATCTAGTTAATTGCTTAACCAACTTTTCTTAGTTATATCCATAGCAGGCCAGATTAACTCCTAATAAGTATCAGATAAAGGTAAATGTATAATAACACCTATTCCCTATAAAATACTTAATCTGTTGCATACGTTTTATATGCCAACCCCTTAGTAACTGTAGCTGTATAGTAAACCTCTGACAAAGCAGGCTACTGTTTATAGCAAGGAACTTTGTGAAGTTGGTTAGTTATATCCCGTAACCTACAGTGAGCTATTGGATAAGTGAGTTCCCTTAACCTTTATTTAAACCTTAACCAAAACTATTACATATTATGCACATTAGTCCTTCATCTGCACCTATTTCCATCTTTAGTTGTAGGTAAGCAGGGTTGAGGAGTTAAGCATCAAAACAAAAACCCATACAGCCAACCAAGGTGAGCTCTGTTCGGGCAGAAGACTGAGATGCAGTAGTAGAGATGGTGTACAGGAACCCAACCCTTTCTCCAAAACACAGCACACGCCCCCTACTGGCCTCCATAGGACCAGGACAGACTCCATCACATTTTCCTCCAAGATCTCCTGGTACTGAAGGGAATTCATGGTACCCTGCACACGTTGAAGCTTTCCTGTACCATTAGAAGCAAAACAGCCCCAAGGCATAATTGACCCCCTGCCGTGCTTCACAGTAGGCAAGGTGTTCTTTTGTTCATAAGCCTGGTTCTTCCTCCTTCAAACATAGCGCTGGTTCATTGGCCCACACAGTTCTAATTTAGTTTCATCTGACCACAGTACACTGTCCCAAAACTTTTGTGGCTTGTCCTCGTGACTTTTGGCATACTGCAGTCAACTTTTCTTGTTCTTTGGAGTCAGTCAGTAATAAAAACTTTTTTTTCGGCGATGATGAATAGTCCATGATTGGAGATTTTTTCTGCCTTTCCTCCATAGTTCCTTGCACGCTGGTGATGGTACTAATAATCCAGATGATTGGTTATTGATGGCGATCATCATCATCTGTCCTGATGCACAAACTGCAGTAGTCCTCTTGTGCTGGGAGCCTGGTTGAAGTTCGTTGCATAGCTGCCCGTGGTCTCTACTCCAGGATGAAGCACAGGAGACCTACATGATGGACAGATCGAGAGACAGAAAAGCAGAACAAAGACTAAACACAGTTCAATGTATTCTTGTGAAATCTGGGAGATGTGTTAGGGAGATGTGAACCGATGGAGTCTCCCTTAAACATCACGGACACCCCCCTTTGCTGTGTCGTTGACGTTTTGAACCTTAGTGATGAGCAAGAATAGTCAGAAGCAAAGATATCAAAGTAAAATAAATTTTATTAAAGATGGATCAATCCAGAAATGTCCATTACAGAGTACACTGTATGGTTGCCTTTTATTGGTCTCAATAACATCCCTCAGTGTCCAGAAGTAGTCTGCTGACAAAGAGGGTATTAGTAGTTTCTTTGTGTGATTTTGAATAAGTGTGACATGTTGCATGTAGGAGGATGCTCCTCTATAAAACTGAAGTAACAGGGGAATCTTAACAGGTCTTTAAAGTTTTGGTGATGTTAAAGAATGGTGAAGAATATGTTGCATCTGTTCCTACATCATCATCATGTGAGAGCTTCAGGATCACTCCTGAAATATGCAAATAAGAATACATGTCGGTTATTTCTCAAAATGGACTGAAGCTCTTCCTGTGTGAGTGAAGAACCTTGGCAGTGTTCTCCTATGTGGTGATGGCATGTAGAAGTGACATCCATGTAAATAGGAGGGTTTAAGCCCTCCCTCCTGCTGCTTGGACAAGAACCAATTCTTTCAGTGTTTGCAGTGTTGAGGACAGAGAATAGGGAGCTGTAAATCTCTACTGGTGATGACGGATAAAAATTAAGGATTATATCATCTGAAATAAATATGCTGATTTCAGGTATAAAATCAATTCTGATTTGAATCTGTGGGCATCTGAAATGCTGTTCCAACTATTGCCAATGGATGGGGGTGTGGAGAAAGATGATTCTTAATGAATCATCTCCTACGATTGGACGACAGAAACAGACAGGAGTAGACCTGAACTGAACTGAGCAGATGTGTAGCCTGTTTTGTTAAGTGTGGATGTAGGTACTTACATGTGTATCCTCACTTGGACCTGGCATGGAGTTGGGTATAGGGGGATACTGCCCCTACTGTACCTCAGTGAGAAGGTGAGCTCCTACCTTTGCATGTAGAAGAGCAGGTAGGCTGTTCTTGCCCTGCGCTTAAGGATTGCTGGCTCATTCATTTTTGAAACCTTTGAATCATTGAATGTTAACCAGCTTTCTCCTTTCTCCTCAGCTACGTCACTGATGTAGTGCCTTGTCAGGGTAGAGAGATGTCATTAGTCACTTTAGTTTCTACTGCATGTTTGTGGATAATGTCAGACTGCTCACCACTGAAAAATTTGCAACAGGGCAGATGTAAGAGAAGGAGGAAACCCTGAGTGTCTCTCCCTCCTTTTTCAGCTGAAGCAAACACATCATCAGGAACTCATGGGCATCCTGTGGAAGACAGTACATCAGAAGAGAATTGCTCCTGGACTTCAGCAGCAACAGAGTGAGAAAATAAAGAAGGTTGTGTGCAGTTCCTGCAGGCTACTGCATGTGGTTCTGATGTGTTCTGAATGGCTCAGAGGGTTGTTTAGCTGAACCTGTTGGTAGTCCTCTCCAAACGCAGGGCATCTGACTGAAATACAGGCATTCAGGGCTCTCAGCAGCTTCTTCTTCTGTGAAGAACTACAACTAGTGAGCCTGCCTTGCTGCAAATCTGCAAAACATCTACGCATGGTAACAGGGAGACCAATGTGGTTTATTTCTCTCAGCATCACAACACCTCCCTAAGCACTCATAATTGAACAGTTCATTTAGACACGTGAATCCTCTGTTCCTGATCCGGTACCTGAGCATCTGGCAGCTGGATGTCCGCTTAGCAATCGACCCCCCCCCCCCCAACAACTTTCGTTCCATTGATGTGTATCAATCTGGTAGCCCTCCGCTATAATTGGTATCCAAGAAGTAGCTCCCAGTTTCAAAAATGTTGGTGACCCCTGCAGTGGACACTGCAGGATTCAAGATACCATTGAGTCAGACTACTACTAAACTACAGGAGTCCATGTCATTATCTAGTGTTTTTGTAAGTTAGACATTTGCCAAGAAGCACAAATAACCATCGACAGACATACCATTTAAAGAACAACCTCAAGTGGTATCAGCTGAGTTAGTGCTCTGGTAAGAACTCAACAAACAGGTGGGTCTTCAGTCTACGCTTGAAGATAGCAATAGACTCTGCAGTCCTAGCAGCTAATGGAATATCGTTCCACCATCTTGGAGCCAGGAAGGAGAATAGTCTGGAGCTTTGTCTTCCATGAGACTTTAAGCATGGAGTTTCGAGTCGAGCCATCTTGAGTTTCTGAGTATTCGCTGTACGGATCGGCTTTTGACCATGGACATCATGTAGGGAGGGGTTGGTCCATTTTTGGCTTTGTAAGCAAGCATCAATGTTTTATATCTGATGCGTGCCGCTACTGGAAGCCAGTAAAGAGAGCGTAGCAGAGGAGTCACATGTGAGAACTTGGGGAGATTGAAGACCAGTCGTGCTGCAGCATTCTGAGTTAGTTGTAGAGGTCTGATGAGGGTGACAGGAGCACTGATAATCAGCTGCTGATAACCAAAAATCCCATAACGGTCGAATCTGAAATCCTGATGGTTGTCCACGGTGATGATGAATAGTCCACGGATGGTGATTCTTTCTGGCTTTCCTCACAGTTCCTTGCACACTGACGATGGTGATTGTTCTAATAATCCCGACGATCAGTTCTTGATGCTGTTAAGTCCTTTGGTCTTGTCTCTGTTCTCTGGCGTGGACCATAAAGTCTCTCATTATCTTGATGCACATCTCATCAAGGCTTATTATTCTGTCCTGGTCCACAAACTGCAGTAGTCCTCTTGTCCTGGGAGCCTGCGTGAAATTCAGGTTGCACAGCTGTCGGTAGTCTTTAATCCAATAAGAAGCACAGGAGACCTACATGATGGACAGTACGAAAGAGACAGAAAAGAAGAATAAAGACTACACACAGCTTTATGTTTTCATGAGAAATCTGGAAGATGTGTTAGGTTTACACAAACCTCAAAAGAACCTCAAAACAGAGTGTGAGGGGAAAGAGAAGAATGGGCGGATGTAAAATTATCAGTCCATGTGATGTTCTGCTTCTGTGTCCCAAAAGAACAACATCTAGTCCTCATGTGATTATGGGAATACCTTCAGCATCTGAAAAACACACATGCAAACAAAAATATTAAATTACGTGGAACAATAAAACGCATGCCACACAGTCAAATCATGATGTGTGGGTGTTTAAAAGCCTGGAGGTGGACGTTGATGGGGTGCTCTTGGTGGGTATGGACTGGAGGAAAAAACAGCTGGGTTTGGTGTCTCCAGGGTCTGGGTGTGACTAGATTCGGATGATCTGAAAATGTCATCTGAGCCGATGGAGACACCCTTAAACCAAGTGGACACCTGTGTTTGCTACAACACACACACAGTAAAAATGCCTTTAGATATCATTTTCTAAAAACCTCACCACAAATAAGTCTAAATGCAATCAGAAAGGAAGAAGCACTGACCAGAAAAATATTCTGCGCCGATGTCGATTTTGAACAGGTGCGCAGGTAAATGTTTGCCTCCGTGATGCTGGCTCCCCTCCGCTGAATTAACAGAGGACATGCAGATGAGTGTAATTCAGAATGGGACAAGCTAGTTAAAGATGCTTATAGTCAAGACTCTTCGTTACCTTGATGCAGGCCACGGCACTAGCGCTGGCAAAGTGGTGAAGGGTAAGCTACAAATACAAAGAAAAGATTAGGTTGAAGGGACGTTGACAGTAGCATGTCCATTCTTACTGAAATTGTGAACCTGTTCCCATGACTCACCTCTGCATCTATCCAGTAGAATTGTTGAGCACCCACCAGTGCTCACTCTGCCACCCACTGTAGATGGACTTGTGCTGAAGCTTCACCTCCACCACCTGCATTTTATGGGTTTTGCATCGTCAAAGTAGCAAAAAACTCATTTTGGTCTGGGGGCCAAATACAACTTAATCGGACCTCAAGGGGGCCAGACCAGTAAACTCATTACAAAAAATTACATGGAACTAATAATAATCAATCAATCAATCAATCATCAGTTATTCATATACAGTGTTGCGAATAACAATAATTATTTATAATATAATTATTATTACAATAATAATAATGCGTTATTTTTAACGGCGTTAGGTAACGGCGTCATTTTGTCAGTAATGGGATAATATAATTAATTACTTTTCCTGTCGTTACAACGCCGTTGACGTTACTGGTCATTAAAAGCGGTGCGTTACTATATATTGATATACTAACAGTAATGCGAGCGGACCGCTCCCCAGGCTAGTGAGGAGTAACAGATCTCGATAGGTCACAGTTCTCGGTGTAACACCTGTTTAACTTAACAAGTCAGTAAGCGATTGGCTAAGGCAGCGTTATGGTAGCCAATCGGAGCCAGTGTTTTTACACGCGTGCCGAAGCACTCCAGTGACACGACACAAACGGAGAAGAGACAGAAATGGCGAGTCAGAAGCAAGCCGAAGAAAAATTTGCATATTCAAGTTGGCGATATAAACATTATTTAAGAAAATACTTGAAGTTTCTGAATGTCTACCAGACTGGGTATTTGATTTATTTAATTAAGAATAGAGGTTTAATTGTTAAGTTTACTTCTGTTGTGAACAAACCAGTTGTCTCAGGTTGAGAGAATTTAATTTAATTTGATAGATGTAAATGCACTTTATATAGTGTAACTGTTTACTTTTGTTTCTTTTTTTTTCAAAGATTTGGGATTATAAAGGATTTTATCCTGCACTGGTATGGTGATGTGCAATAAATGTCAAAATTTAAACACCTTTATGATCTACTCATTTCAACTGACTGAAAACTGCTTTTTCAAAAAATCCTTATTCATTGGCATACAATTTTTTTTTTACTGTAATGCAAATAGTTACTTTCCCTGGTAACGAGTTACTTTTATTATAGAGTTATTCAGTTACTAACTCAGTTACTTTTTTGAACAAGTAGTGAGTAACTATAATTACTTTTTTAAAGTAACGTTCCCAACACTGCTCATACCTGAATACATTTAGACTTACTTATGGGGAATTTAGAAAATGATTCCTAAAGGCATCTTCACTTATTTTTATTCTTATTTGTGGTTTTCAGCAATCAGAATTTTCTGTGACGTATAAGGGTGTCTCCATCGATTCAGATGGCCTTTTCAGGTCACATGAGTCTAATCACACCCAGACCCTGGAGACACCGGACCCTGCTGTTTTCTCCACCAGTCCAGACCCACCAAGAGGACCCCCTCCACGCCCACCTCCAGGCTTTTAATCACCTACACAGCATTTTAATAGATTCTTATACAAAGTTCTAATCTCACTATATATCATGCTTTTTACTTTTCCACATAAAAACAAAATGTTTTGAACTATGTTTAGTCTTTGTGGAGATGCCTTGGGGGGGGGGGGGGGGGGGGGGGGGGGGGGGTGGTGGATGTGGCTTCACAACAATGTATACACTGAAAAGGCCAGGGTTTTCCCCGAAAACATCAGGCTTAACTCCAACGATAGACTTCACCCATTGTTTTTTAATTTGTGCAGCACACACATGAACATAGTCCCTTAAACCGGATAAAACATTGGTAAAACTGTGCAGTAAAAGCTTAGCGGCATGTCTGGCCACACTCGCTGCCCCCGTGAAGTTCTCCCTTGAAAGATCCTATGCTCGGCATTTAAATGAGTAGCCCCTGCCCCAACTTTGTTAGACTCTACCACCTACGCTGGAGCAGGACTACATACGTCGCCATTGAAACATGTACAACATACACAAACATAACTGTATGCTATACATCACATTCAGCATTACAACTTTTCCTGTCCTCCTCCTACAGGTTCAGTAGGACCTGCCTCCCCCCCTTCTGCCGATGACCGTGGGCTCTACCGGCCAGCACCAGGGAAGCCCTGGAAGACGACCCTCCTCCCCTGAGGACGAAGGACCTCTAGTGAGTTATTCCTCTTATATATACACAGTCCAGGTGATGGGTCAGGTCTCTGACCCCATCAAAGTCTTTATTTTGCTTTTCTGTCTCTTTCTTCCTCTCCATCATGTAGGTCTCCAGTGCTTCTTCCTGGAGTAGAGACCACAGACAGCTGTGCAACCTGATCTTCACCCAGATTTCCAGGAGAAGAGGAGTAATGCAATTTGTGGACCAGGACACAATGCATATTGCCTTCTGTCATGCAGGTATCACAATGAAGCAGTCTGGTTCTCTTTTTTTTCTTCATTTTAATTGAATAACACATTTTCTACTTCCAGCAATGTCACCCAAGTAGGTGTTTTCCCCTCATTTTCTGCAGATCTTGGAGAAAGCCGTTGCCAATCTGGAACGCATCTGTGACGGGCAGGTGTGAGCAACAAAAAGGAAGCGATCACGCCAAGTCTCAGGGAAAAAGGGTGGTTTAATATAAAGTGTGCAAACCTAAAACCCGTGCACTATCTCCAAATTAAGGATATAATGACCAGCGGTCAACTGGTACAAAGACAAGACATATATAGGCAAACAAATGACCCTCAGGTGAGACGGATCACGGGCTCCGCCCACCTGAGGGACGTACATGACGTCAACAGACAATAACAACAACAGCCGCTGTGGACAGAGACGGCCGGTAGGGGGCCGCCTCACCGTGACAGCATCGACTTTCTTCTGAGCTTAGGGATGGTCTTGTCAGAGGTGGATGGTGCTTCAGCACTGGTAGACTGGAAACCTGCAAAGTCAAAGCAAATAGACGGCGTGAGAGGGATGCTGTGTGTAGTCTTCCATGCTGTTGTCATTATTGTTGTTCATGCCCTATTAGTTGTGCAGCAGGAAAGACTACTAAACCATGGAAGACTACTAAACCATGGAAGACTACTAAACCATGGAAGACTCAGTTCTTTATACATAATACTGTCATGAATTAAACTTCATGAAAGAAATACTAAAATGCGTACCATCTGGAATATGTTTGTCCACCACCTGGTCCTCCACCTGGTCCTGGACATGCACTTAGTTTGTCCGTTTCTTTAAAAAGAGCAGACAATTTGATATTAAAAAATCATTCAAAATATGATTGATGGTAGCATAAATGTATGGTTGAAAATCATTCAGAAGAGCAGAGTCTAAAGCTAATGGTGTGACTGGGAATAAATACATTTTAAAAACAGATACCTTGAATCTCCGCTTCAGAAATCTTGGAAACCTGAACCACCAAGATTTCTTCTCCAGCCCCACGTCCACTGTCTGTGCTGCACTCTGCAGAGCGGAGCCTGTATGGTCCTGTTCTGTCCGAGAGATGGTGATGCCAGCGACATCACCGAACAGAGTGAGGGCAATCAGAGCTGACAGCTCTGAGCAGCATCTCTGTAGTGACAGCTTCACTTCCACGTCAGCCTCTGTCACAGATGTGCTTCTAGAACCGTAGTGATCAGTGTCAGGCTTGGTCCAGGATGTCAACCCAAGGCGTTCTTGGAGAAAAGTTTCTGAAGCGGTCTTCACAAATCTCCTCACGATGCCCGACTGGAGTGCCTCCTCAGAAAGGTCAGACAGCACTGACTGAGTCCCCCTGCAGCTCATTTGTGCCTTTACTCGGTCCAGAGCCGCAATCCTTTCCAGCATCAGGTTCCTCACTATAGGGATGAGGTCCTGAGCAACCACCTCCTTCACTGCCACTTTGACCCATGCTGAGATTTTTTCCAGCACTTCAATCAAATCCTCCATTTTCATCTAGTTAGGTTAAAGGAAAGTGTAAAAAGTTCATCAGTATCCAAAAGCTTAATGATTTTTAATTACTTTTAACCTTAAGCTGATTATTTCTTTAAGAAGTAAAATGCTAATGTAAAGAACATCTACTGTTGTGAAGGTCTGACCAGACATGGCCAAAGGCTCATGTTGCTATGGTAACTCAGACACACAGGCAGATAGGAAGACAGAGATACAGAGATTCGTACTCACATTGCTTGGCAGTGTATTCCTCAGCTCTTCAGTTAGAACAGCTGGATTAATCCCAGAGGTGGATTTGACTCCACCACTTTTCCCACATGGAGGAGTGTTGAGATCCTCAATCACTGCCTCCTCCACTCTAGTACAGCAAATAGCTGTGGTGAAAGAAACATTTACTTTAAGCATCTATGAGGCAGAGACTAATGATGCACATAAGCAATTGTCACTAAAAACATAAATTGTGGAAAATTATAGTTATGAATAAATAACCTCATAATGCATCATGTTTTGGTAACATGTAATCACGCTAAATCTCACCTGAAAACCATCTGCTATGGTCTTTCTTTGCCTGCTTGTTTTTCACGCTGGGGGCAGACACATCACAGCCCTCAGGAAGCTCCTCTGCTGGCCCAGCTTTCTTAGACTGTAGTAGAGAAAATGAAGAAAATATGAGTTTCATGATGACTATCGCAGGGGTTCTCAACTGGTCTCAGCCCGGGACCCACTTTCTCTCATTGTCATTAAGTCGCGACCCACTTTAAAAAACGTTGTCGGTTGCCGTACACCATGCACTTTATGTAATACAACTTGTTTGGTGGTCTTATGAAGGACCGTTTATAAGCTATTGAAATTATTACAAAAAACAGTGTGTAGTGCTCTGGGGCCTTCACGACCGCCACTTGCGTCTGTGTTAAGGTCATTTGTAGACGGTGCCTTAGACGTTGCAGTGGTGAAAGTTGCACATTTAAAATACGTCTATTCCTGACGTAAACAAAGTTGTAGATGTTTGTCTTGGTTGCCAGAAACAAGAATTTTATTATAGCACTTTTGCCAATACTGTCTTAGTTATTGAAGAAAATTCCGAATACTCGAACGTGAAACAAACTTTACTGAAGTTTCCTAGTATGCATACGAGTGACTTGATCCCATTAAAATTAACTTAATTATGTACAGTTATAAAGAAGTGTGTCCTCTTTGTGTCCGACAGAGATGTAGACTGTGTGGGGAAAAATGCGATATTTTTCGCTTGGCCATTTTCAACGCTTAGTTTTAGCTCCGTTTTGCGAGTCATGCTGGTGATCGGATTCCTGCATTTGTTGATGGGCAGAGACGAACACGTGAGCGGGAGCTGGAGTCTATCGTTTAACTTTTAAAATACAAACTCAAAAGAAAATGATGGATATTTTTCCAATTACAAAAAATCCTTACCCATAAAAAAATAATGCTGTCGTATCGGCTGTCGCCAGTGGCGAGTGAAATAATTATAAAGTAGGCTACATTATGCATTAAACACGTTGTAGAATGCTACCCTTTTCTGTGAAAATACAGGCTGCGGACATACGCGCAGACAGGATAGGGGGAATACGAACATTTCATAATTTTATTTTTTTTCTCAACACCGCTGGACTCTCAAGGAGAGAATATTGATCTATCTTAATGACCTCAGATGGTTAATAACCAATATTAATTGGTTACACATCTTAAATGTGATAAGAGGCCGTAAAATGAAGTAACTGGGATGTAACCGGATAATTAATGTTAATCTGAGTCGCCATTTGTGGTCGAAAGCAATTTAGTTCTATTTTTGTGCAATATTCTACAATCACTGTTGCTACAAAGCAACTTTAGAGAACTGTCTCGACGAGGAATGTCATTTTCAATAAATAGACTGAGAAGCGGCTCTCTCGAACTTACTCGGACTAAAGTGAGATTATGGAAAAAGCTCAAAGGAACATGAACTTACCCTCATCATTTGTTTAAACATGATCACTTGGAATCTTCACTCCTTTACTCGCACAAGATATCGCTGAACCGCTCTACTAGCTACTTCAACCTCGGTGACGATCAAACCATCTGTGGTTAAATTAAACACTGTCTGTGGCGACTTTTATAGGTCTCCTGCATTGTGACTTCATATGCCGTGTTGTCGTAGGGACGCAGTTAGATAATAACTAAAACTACTAATTGGCCTTGTTGTCATAGTGACAGTTAGATAATAACTAAAGCTACTAATTGGCCGAGTCTTCAAGTGCAAATCACATTGAGCTGGCCCATGTTAATCTCAGTAGTTTGGGCTGGGACATTTATCACACCCACTCTGGCCCTGGACGTGTATCAGATCCACTCCGGTGTTATAAAAATCTGTGCTACCCATCGAATGTCCTACTTAGGTATTTTCATGTCAGTGTACAACGTACACCTATAATTTTTCGTTGTCAGCATTTTTTTCTCTTGAATTCACAATGAGGACTGTCCATTTATTTTGCCAATTTACTTTTTTGTCAACAATTATTAAATATTTTTGTGAATATCCTCGGAAAGACCTGAGAAATATCACTACTGCTTTGTTTCTAATACGTGGAGGTTCCAAATGTCTGCTAATCAGTTTGTTTTATCCTTGCCAGTAAATAACTGTGCTCTCTTTTATCATTCCATCCTAAATGGTTTTAGTTGACTGACCTTGAAAATAGCACTTCGACGTTCGTTCAGTTGGGCTATTTTACATTTTGAATCAATTTTATTAAATACAAGTAAATAACCATGAAATGGTAATGACGCTTGCACTCATCGCAGTCATTTCTGCGATACTCAGTTAAACGTGCAATTGAGGAGAAGTGGGACACGATACCTGTTTCTGATAAAGGGGACATACCCAAAGAGCTTCAACAAATCACAGAGGCAAAATCTCAGAAGTCCCTCCAAGTTTCAAATAAAAGGTCAGTAAAGTTCAAACATATGTTAGTCCAAACATGCTTCCAGCATTAATACTGTAGATTTTATGGTCTATATCGGTTCTAGACTGCGTTAACATCGTATTTGGACTGCGCAGACAGATTACATGGAGAAACCTGTGCACTTCACCTGTTCCAAATGCTCAATTCGGATAACCTCATATTAAGGCTCTAACGTTGGAGGATCCGTGGCTCCGTCCGAAATGCCGTGCAGTAGGCATTAGATTTCAATGCATTACGTTCTGCTCAAATCTTAAAGCAGTGCGTTCTTTCAGTAGGCGACTGGGCAGTTTTCATAACCTCGAACATACTACGTCCGTCATTTACCTATATCATATGATATGGCATATAACGTTATACCACCACAGTTTAAGGACCGCTATTAATTAAAAGCGCCATTCCATATTTGTGTTTTATATAGTTATATTGATTTAGAATCAGCATCAAGACGTCGTCTAGGACTAACAGAGTTACAATAACCATTAACCTCGATTTAGCCTTATTAATAATCCCAAAGCTAGATATATTTATATTTGCAAGGGTTATAATTTTTAAGGGGATAATTTGGCATTTCACTAGCATCACTAAGGTGAGGTGAATCCCCAACTTTGTTATATCAGTGTGACAATTAGGCAACCAAGATTTATAATAAACTAAAATAGAATTAACGTAAAATAATTTGACATACAAACCACTTCTAAACCAAATAAAGTTGGTCAAATCTTTAAAATCAAATCTTTAAATCACAGAAAGTAAAAGTGTCTAAAATTGATGTAAGTGTCATCACCATTGTAGTTTTTATTTTGTGGTTGTACAGGGTGTCCGCCGGGTCTTAAAAAGTACTATAAGTTGATAAATCAATATTGGAAAAATGAAGGCCCTTAAAAAGTATTTAAAAGCCTTAGTCGCGATTTTGGAGTAGGGCCTACTGGATTTTCGTTTATATTTTAGCTTTGCAACAAAAAGTATGCAACTATTAAAAATAAGATGTCCCTTTTTTACATCCGGTTTATGTAAAAACTTTTGGGAATCATTTTCACTATCAGTTCGTTTTTAAATTCTCTATTAAGGCTTTATTTTATTATTTTATTTTTCATACAGAAAATAATTCTGGAAATATAATGTGTCGTTTTGCAAATATAACACACGGCAAAGTGAAGGAAAAAAAAACAATAAAATCCAGTCAGCTCGCGCTCTCCAAATACTTGATTTAAAAAACAAAAATGCTTTGGACGGAACGTACACGTACCATAAGGCCTTTTTAAAGGTAAAAATGAGTGGACTAAAGAAAAGAAAGTGGGAACTGAGTGCCGAGTGCTTAAAAAGTGTGTTGAGTGGACAACAAAATATTTTTCTCACTGAGCTTTGATCAACGGCTGTATGCGTGATATGCCAAGAAACGGTTGCAGTTTTCAAAGAGTACGAAATCAGCCGTCACTTTGCTACGATGCATGCAGACCATGCTAGCAAGCAGTCAACAGAAGGACGAACGGCTACTGCTCAGAGGTTGGCAGTTTCTCTACTGTGTTATGAAAAAAAGCATATGGAAAGTTTGGAGGAGCAATGTGCGCATTTACGCACAGCAGGGGTACAGTAGCTTCATTAACTCACCGTACATCGCTCTCAATTTAAAGAGCCCTTTCTAGTTTCTGCTGCTGGCAGGATATTTAATGCAGTCTGTCTCTCAGGACAATCCGTCCATGTTTTTGCGAGGTTTAAAACAATTAGAAATTATTGAGCTTGAGTACACTGTAAAAAAAATCCTAATTTTATGGAAAATAACTGTAAATATTTAATGTATTTTAACATTTTTTCCAATTGTATGCAAAACTTTGTAAAATTACAGACATTTGTAATTTGACAAAATGTCTTTTATTTTAAGTATTATGACAATAATTACAAGTTACATGCTTTTCTCGTTTTTTTACGGAAATAATACAGTATTATTTATACGGTATTTTTCTGCTTTCTTAAATTATATACAGATTCATGTATAATTACAGCAATTATCTGCAATTAAACATTCGGTTGATTATATAAAGGTTTATGTCTGTAAGAACTAAAAAGTTTTTTTCTCTGTCATTTTAATCAAAATCTTATGTCTTTTGGCACTGCTGGTTTAAACATGATTTTCAATGTCAGAAATGAATGTGGCTTACATGTATCAATACTCGTATTTTGATTGTTAGGCGTCCTCGTAATTCAGAGGATCCATTGATGTTCAGGAGAAAAATGAACAAAATATATAGGTTCGGACATATTAATTTGCCACAGAACGTGATGGTAATTGAAAATAATTTCTGCAGTTGAAAATGCTCATTTTTATGATGCCTACAGAATGAAGAGTGACTTCCTAATGTCAGTTCAGACATTAGATTTTTACATTGGCATATCTAAAGTATGTAACTGTAGTAATGGCTGTAGGAGATTTCTGTTGATTGTTCCATCTCTATTGATGTCTGTTCTCATTTTAGTTCTTGTGCAGTCAATGGCAATAGAAAATGGCAGTTTGTTTGGGCGCTGGACTTTTAAAAGAAACATTTCTAAACACTGGGTCTATACTTGAACATAACCAAGGAAATAACCTGTAACACACTGAGAGACAGATGAACTGATATACTGGTAGACGTACATTGTAATGGAACAGGCTTTTAAACTTAAAAATGTGTGTGCCTATAGTTACACACTGGAATAAAAACACAAGTTGAACAACCACTTAAATATAAATGTTATCTCTAGGCTAGGGGCATAAACGTGATTTGAGCTCAACGTATTGCTTTTAACCATAATTGGTTAATCTGACTGTCATTCAGGAAACTGGCCAATGACAACTGTTCGCGCCTCTCAGGTCATGTTTGAACATTTCAGTGAGTGTGCTGACGGTCAGCCTACGAGCTGTGGTGGCTAGCTAGCTACCTGGATTATTTTACATCTACCTGCCAAATTATTATTTTGAGCGGATTATCGTTGGATGATTCAACAAAATAAGATGGAAACGGGGCACAGAGGAAGAAAATTTAAGTGAAGCATTATTGGTGACATCAGGTAAGAAAACGTCCTTACTTTATGTAAGCCAACGTTAGCTAGTTAACTAGCTAGTTAGCCCAGTTTAAAAACACATTTCACGTGAATGTTTCATTTGATAAAGATCGCAACACAGCCCAGAGCAGGAGCGCAACACAGCCCAGAGCAGGAGCGCAACACAGCCCAGAGCAGGAGCATAACACAACTCAGAGCAGGAGCATCACAGCCTAGCTCACAGTACAAATCAATCCGGCCATTATGCACTGAAGAAAGAAAGGGTGAAGGAGACCAGGTATGGTTTGTGTAAAAAATTAAAACACCATTATTGTGATCATTGTGAAGATTTTGTCCATTACATTTTAACCCTTAGGGAATAAATATGCTTTTCTCATATGTTAAATATGTAAAGCAAAAAAATTATATGCACCAAGTTTGGCCTACATTTTGTTTACTGTACAGAGCTAGAGCGCAACACAGCCCAGAGCAGGAGCGCAACACAGCCCAGAGCAGGAGCGCAACACAGCCCAGAGCAGGAGCGCAACACAGCCCAGTGCAGGAGCACCACACAGCCCAGAGCAGGAGCGCAACACAGCCCAGAGAAGGAGCGCAACACAGCCCAGAGCAGGAGCATCACAGCCCAGAGCAGGAGCATCACAGCCTAGCTCACAGTAGCCTACAAATCAATCTGGCCATTATGTTGAGGTGAGTGACTCTCCCTGCTGCACCACTACACTGGATCTTCAGGATCTGCCACCTCCTGAATCCCTCTTCACTGTTTATGTGTTTTCCAAGATTAAGTGCTATCATTGTCATGATTCAACATAACACAGAAGTGTGATCCCTTTTTGAAATGGCTTTGCTATATATTTGTACTATAATATTTGTAATGTTATTGGCACAAAATTAACAGCAGCTAACTTTGGATTTTGTCTGCAACTTTTTAACAGGCAGACTTCAGCTTTTCACTTCTGAGAGGCCAATGACCAGATCCTGCAGATTTCTTCTCTGCAACATACGGAGAATACAACCCTTTCTTTCACAGGGAGCTACCCAGGTGCTTTTACAGTCTCTCATCATCTCAAAGCTGGACTACTGCAACTGCTTACTTACGGATCTTTCTCTATGGGTCATCAGACCTCTACAAACTGATCCAGAATGCAGCAGCATGACTGGTCTTCAATCTCCCCAAGTTCACATATCACTCCAGTGCTGCATTCTCTTTACTGCCTTCCAGTAGCTGCATACATCAGATCTAAAACCTCGATGCTTGCTTGCAAAGCCAAAAATGGACCAACCCCTCCCTACATGATGGCCATGGTCAAAGCCCCATCCAAACCTTGAGTACTTTGAACCTCAAGTACGGCTTGGCTTAAAACGCCATGCTTAAAGTCTCACGGAAAACAAACTTCAAGACCTGTCCTGGCTCCAAGATAGTGGAATGAGCTTCCATTGACTGTCCAGACTGCAGAGTCCTTAGCAGTCTTCAAATGACTGAAGACTCATCTGTAGAACAGACTAAATCTCTAGCACTTGTCATAGTTGTTTCCGTTGTATGATATAGTACCTATGTGAGTTTGCATTTCTTGTAGGTATCCATTTTAATTTCTGTAGTTTAGCAATATTCAGCCTATGTTTTTGTGTACTTCTAGGTATTTGCATTGATTTCTGTAGTTTAGTAGTATTCTGGTTCGAGGGTATCTTGAATTCTGACCTATCAATGTACTATTTAGAATTAATTCTGTGAACAGATGGCAAAGCACTTCGTAAGGCGCTCTGGATAAGAGTGTCTGCTAAATGCCCTACATGTAAATGAGAAGGAGTGTATCTTTCATGTCACATCAGTGTTATGTGTTTGTAGTTGTGTTCAGGCTACTGATATTGGTGATGGAGAAAGACACTGAGTACAGTCCTGGGGATTTAAATGATTAAAAGTGATGATAGAGGACATTGAGGTGCTCAACATTGGTATAATATACTTTTTCATTTGTATAAAATAACTTTGCAGTTTGCATTCCACATTTGAGTTTGTCCTGGAAGTCACGATGAATATGGACAGGAAAAATCTGTAAAATTACGGTACTTCTCAGCAGAACTTTTTGTGCTGTCACTTTATTGAAAGTGCTTAATTGTACTAATTCAGGGAAAAGTTGTAAAATAAAGGTATTTCTCTGCAAAACTATTAGTGCTGTCACTTTATTGAAAGTGCTTAATTGTAATAATTTAGGGAAAAGTTGTAAAATAAAGGTATTTCTCTGCAAAACTTTTAGTACTGTCACTTTATTGAAAGTGCTTAATTGTAATAAATCAGGGAAAAGTTGTAAAATAACGATATTTCTCTGCAAAAATATTACTGCTGTCACTTTGCTAAATCTAAAAGTGCTAAATCATAATAATCCAGGAAAAATCTGCAGAATGTTTAATGAATTTTTCTGTAAATTTATTGTTTTTCCACTTAATTTAAATCAGGGTTTTTTACTTTAAAATTAAAGTTTTTGTTTGGCAGCCGCTGCTGCCAGTCATTTACCGTTTTTTAACACTTTTGCAGGTTAGTACGCCTAAAAAATCAGATTGTGTATTATAAGGACATCAGAATCAAATTAACATGTGCATTAAAATATTTTAGTGAATTATCCACCTCTTAATAAGCAGATTTAGGGAACTAAATGTATGCTAAGGCAACGTGAATACGGTTAGCGAGATTTCACATTAACCACTGACAGCCTATTAATTGTAAATTCCACTCTTAATGCCATTTCACCTAAACGCGATGTTTTTGCGGGGCAGCTAAGTATTGGTTAAATATAACATTTGAGTGTGATTGTAGAGTGTGTTGGGTCGAGGAGCTGAAATGAGGATATCCATTTTGGAGTACCAGCTAACGGTAAGCTAACGCACAATAAGTAGGAGAGCCATTCTTGTGATACATCACTGCTGATATTGATTAGAATGCATATTTAAGACTTCTAAATAGTACACAACAGTGTAATTTATAGATCAAGTGTTTAGATTTTGTTATTCTGTTGACTATTATCTGTATTATGCTCAGCAGACTTTGGATTGATGGCAAAGGGAGAGGGAAGGTCATCAAGAGAGATTGAAAACACAAGGTAAGTTGAAACTAGGGTGGCACTTTTGATCAATGAATCTTACAAGACTAAAGAGGAATACAACATACTAAAATGTTATAGTACAGTATGATATATGTAATCATATGTAACCATACTAGACTTGTATTCTATTATTGTATTATTTATGTTGTATTTAATTTATCTTGTTGGTGTATATTAGTTGCCTGCTGTGGGATAATTGGGTGCTGACCATGATGAGATTGAAAACACAACAAGGTAAGTTTCAAATAGCAATAAGAAATCAATGTTTATTACACTGCCGTATGTTGGCTGTAGGAGTGTAGGAGTAGTGATGTTGGCTGGGGGGGCTGGAGCACTTGTAGGAGCAATGATTAGTCCAAATGTTTCTGTTGGAGTGACTAATGGGCTTGATGGCACATTTGGAGCTGTTTAGGGGTTGCCGGATTTTGAAGCTTGGCTCTTGGAGTTGTTTTTCAACTTTCTGGATTGGCTCTTGCTTCCAAAATGACCATCTTTTAACTGTTTCTTCTTTCTGTCATTTGGTATTGTTGCCGCCTCAATTCTCAACCTTAGCCGTATGAATCTTTTCATGATTTTGTCTTGTACTCCACAGCAAGCTGGAAGCTTACTGTAAAGTGAGCTTCCTGCTTTCCTCCTACTTCCTGCTTTCCTCCTGTACAGACGCTTTTCTGCCAGCTCTGCCTGTCCTTTACTGTTTTTTCATTTATTGGAGTTATAACTACAAGTTAAGTTATTTTTACAAGTTAAAAGGATCCATTACTCATTACTTCACTTGGTAAGCTTTTTTACATTTATCTGTAAAGGATAATTTAGCATTTTTGATACTCCGACAGTCCGACACTGCGAGTGAACTGTTTTTGTGCCTCAACCTTGTGAGTTAGTGGTTTTAGTGCACCGTTCTATCAGTAACTGATACTTTCCCAGCTGTGAAATACCTGCCAGAACTTCTTGGGTGTTAATTTTGCACTTGATTTTTAACTTGGATATTTGAGCCTTGTGTGCCCAGTTCTCTTGATATTGCCTCGATTATGGCTCATGCTTCCACATCATCTATTTGCTCTGAGTGTATCAAACTGTCTCAGAGGGTGGCGGAACTTCAGGAAAGAATCCATACCTTACATTCTATAAGGGAGGATGAGGAATATCTGGACTCGATTCTTGCCACACAAGCTGCTGATAAAACCGTCCCTGTAACTGGCAAAGAAAGAGACGTTTCTCTGCATTGTCGCAACACTACAGTCTGCAGTCTTGTAGGAACTCACTTACTTCTCCTGCACACTCAGTGACTCAGGTCTGACACACTAGAACCCATGCTCCTAGTAAGTGCTACATTCCAGTTATTTTAAATAGCCGGTGGCATGGCTCTCAGAATCGAAATAAAAATGTAATCAGAAGAAAACACAAGGGCACAAAACATTGTAACAAACAAAATTTGATCCCAGTGAAATCCACAAGTGATGTAAGTGATGCCGATCAAACACATCAAGTCTTCAAAGTCTCCTTACTAAACGACCTCTCACTCACAAACAAGACTTTTATAATAGCTAAATTAATTGAAGATTATTGTCTGGACTTTCTTTTTCTAACAGAGACTTGGCTTGATAGCAATGGAGCAATAGTGCTAAATGAAGCTTCGCCTCCTGACTTTAACTATTTTAATGTCTCTAGAGTAAATAAGAGAGGTGGTGGTGTTGCATGTTTTTACCATAAAGCATTCCGCTGTAAGCAGATCTCATTAGGGGAACATCCTACGTTTGAATATCTGGCAGTACAACTCAACAGTACTTATTCAGTTCTTTTGATTGTTATCTATCATCCTCCCAGACTACATGCAGACTTTCTTGAAGATTTTGAAGAAATGCTTGAAACCATGTCACTTTTCAATCTGGTTTCAGAGCTCTCCACAGCACTGAAACAGCCCTTGAATAAGGATGCAGGCAAACTCTCAGTCCTTTTTCTGCTGGATTTAAGCGCCGCTTTTGACACGGTTGATCATGAAATTCTTCTTGATCGACTACAGAGTTGGGTAGGCCTTAGTGGCTTAGTCTTAGACTGGTTTAGATCGTACCTAACTGGGCGTGATTACTATGTAGCATTAGGTACCTCTTCCTCCACACGTCAAAAAATAACTTGTGGCGTCCCCCAAGGATCAATTCTTGGGCCGTTACTATTCAACCTATATATGCTTCCGCTACCATATATCATTAATAAACATGGTATTAGTTATCATCAATATGCAGATGACACTCAACTTTACATTTCTCTAGAACCTAAGGCCCTAAAATCAATTTGCTCACTGTTTGACTGCATAGATGATATACAGACATCGATGTCTGACAATTTTCTGCAATTAAATAAACAGAAGACAGAGGTTCTTGTTCTTGGCAGTGATTCACAAAGGAATGATGTCCAGACCTATTTAAATAAAATGAATCTGAATGCCAGACAATGTGTTAAGAACCTGGGCGTCACCTTTGATAATGAGCTCAGCTTCAAATCACACATCATGACTACATGCAAGACAGCTTATTTTCACCTTCGAAACATTGCTAAGATCCGGGATATGCTCACTCCTGCTGACAGTGAAAAACTTGTCCATGCATTTATCACATCAAGGCTAGATTATTGTAACGCTGTTCTATCTGCTCTTCCAAAGAGCTCTATTTCGCACCTACAGCGAGTTCAGAACGCGGCTGCAAGGGTTCTGACCCGCAGGAGAAAGAGAGATCATATTACACCTGCACTCCACTCACTGCACTGGTTACCTGTCAGCTTTAGGATAGATTTTAAGGTTCTAGTCATGGTTTTTAAATGTCTTCATGGTCTTGCCCCTCTTTACCTCAGTGAAATGATGGTTAGATATGTTCCAGTCAGGTCTCTGAGGTCTTCAAACAGTAAATCTACTGGTGATTCCTAGATGCCGATTAAAGATTGGCGAGGGTGCTTTTAGCCACTATGGCCCAAAGCTCTGGAATTCTCTTCCTGAAGAGCTCAGATGCATTTCATCCCTGAATAGTTTCAAGAACAGTCTCAAAACTTTCCTGTTTAGATCTGCTTTTAGTTAAGAAATTCTAGTCTATTATTTTATAATTTGTCACTTTATTTAATTATTTCTTTTTATCTTTAATTTTAATATTTTATTTTTATCTTCTTATATTTACTTATCTTAATTAGTTTTATTTACTTTACTTTTTTATTATATTGTTTACTTTACTTTTTTACATTTTATGTTATTTTACTTTAATTTCTTTAACATTTTCTTTTTGTCTTCTTTTTATGTTTATTTTATTTATACTGTAAAGCACTTTGAGTTGCATGTATGTATGAAAGGTGCTATATAAATAAAGATTATTATTATTATTATTATTATTATAAAGTGCCTGAGCTTGTTTCTCCAAGACCCCTCACTGCATCAGGGAGTTCCATGAGGCAGGAACCAGTCTTGGTCCTAAATAGTTCCTCAATTTGGTGAATGAAATCATATGCGTCTTGGGAAGGATGACAAAGAGCACCTGCCTTGCTCTTTTAAGTTCAATAAGATGCTGTTTTCTCCAGCAGGACTGTCATCACTGTGCTGTGCTGCAATTTTGCATTTTTCACAGATGCTGGCAAACCTAATGACCTTGTGGACGATGTAGCCAGCAAGATGGAAGAGAATGCATTTCCCGCTCTTTGTGAGGTCAGGTGCAGCTCTGTTGACCGCCATTAGCTGTTCCACTCTGACTGATGGTATGACATTTTGCTCCACTGTGTCCAAGAAGTCTGCCAAAAAGCTACTGTTGTCTTCCAGGTAGCTCCCAAACCTGATGGCTGTGAGGAACTGTCCCACAGATATGATCCTCAGTGCACGATGGAATTCCACTGGAGTTGGGACAGGATTTTTAGACCTCACACAGCTGAAGGTATTTTCAAGGCAGTCTTGTGTGAATCTTGATGTTAACACAAACCTGTGTCCTCTAGTCAGCATCTCTTCTCGTATGGCTAAAATTGATGTTGTTGCCATTATCACCCCAGTCTGAACAGGCTTCCAGTGTCCCTTCTGACCAATCTTCATCCCACGGAACAGATGGACAATGTCCTGGAGGAAGGTGATGGCCTTTTGCTACTCCTCCATCTTCAGTCTGCTCAAGGCCCTAATTGGATGACGAGATGACATTAGATTGAACCAATGATCAACTTGCTCCAGGAGCCACGCTGTAGTTGTGTAGGACAGAGGGCGTTTTTCTTGCTGCACCATGTGTTTCAGCCCAGCACTTGTTGCCTTACTGAATACATTTAGAGCAGGACCAACCTTCATCTTGTCAAAGTGACTTGGCTCGATGGCTGCAGCTGACGGATGTGGAGCTATTTTTAATGCCATCCCTTCCTGAAAGGCCACTAGGTCTTTAATAGGGACCACTGAAACCTCATTAGAGAGGAGGTTCTCTTTGTTTACAATGTCCTCAGGAATTTTGAACACATGTCCACGGACAAGGGCACTTTTCAAGCTCTTTACCAGATGTGGGACATCAGCAGGGCCGGCCCTTCCATTAGGCGACATAGGCAAATGCTAGGGGCGCCGGCTGTCCAGGGAGACGCTCACGTGCATGTGGTTTTTATTTTTATTTTTAACAAATGAACAATTAATAAATGTGAAAACAAGCAAAGTCCACATAATCATAATTTCATTGTTTAATAATATTAGTCAAATTAATAATTCTTATAATAACAACACACGACACCTATCACCCGCACGCCAACCCGCCCTCCCCCGCGCGCTCTGCGCACCTCGTTACTGTTTCTCTATACACCACAGAATGAGTGACATCTCCCTGTAAAGACCTCAAAAAGGCAGAAAAACAGGTAATATAATGGTAATATGTGGTGAATTAACACTATACCATTGGCGAATCGTCAGGGACTTCAACGCCTTCTCTGAAGGTTAATTGATCTTAAAAAGGATGCTTTATCTATTATATGTAATATATGTTAATAACACTTCATCAATAATTTGTATTTTTCCTATAAATCGGCTTTCAAATCCACTTTTCGTACTTGTGCTGGAAAAAAACCTCAGCAGTGAAATAAAAAATCTACCAATCAGAATATTTCACACCGTTGTTTCTAGGTAAAAGAGAGAAAGGCCCTTTTACATTGAGAGCTTTTATTATAGATTGGCAGTTTTATCAACCAATCATATTATCGAATTAAAATCGTGGGGGCGTGCTCCAATGGTCTCCTTTTTATTTGAAACAAATCCAAAATGTTGCCAATCTGTAGCTGTTGTGTTTTTCTTTGAAACCAGCTTGCTTGACTCACAACACTCAATCGTCATTGTGGCTTTTTCCCCTCTGTATGATCTTAGTGAAAAGAGTCATCATACTGCCCAATCCTAGGAGGTGCTATGATTAGCTTAGCTTAAAATAAATACATACTAACCCTCTGTTCATTGCGAATGCACTTTTGAAATAATAATGTTGCAGTAGGCAAATTGCCCTGATTTGCACTGGTGGTAGTTTTTTTTATTTTTATTTTAAATTTATTATTAATATTTAAAAGTTGTTCTCTGCACTACGTTATGTAAAATAGTTTTAAAATATTTTTTGTGCAACACCTTTATATTTATTGCTTGTTATATGGTAATATTTAAGTCATTCGCTTTTTATTTGTTTCTTTAATAGTGACACAATCAACACAATGATTGATGATGCAGGGGGCACCAACCAAAATCTCGCCTAGGGCACCACATTGGTCAGGGCCGGCTCTGGACATCAGGCATGAAATAAAGTTGTCTGTCTGGTGTTGATGGATGTGGCCCAGATGTTTTATTGAGGTTGACCCCAAAGGATCTCCACATGGCCTGCTTAGGGCTGCCCATGTCAGTGGTGACGTTGAACACATGTAGCCCTATGGATGCTGCCCTTTGTATTAATTCAATAATTATTGGCCTGTACTGTGCTCTGTTGGTAGTATTGCCAGTGAAATGATATGCCACTACTTGATATGCCACTACTTGCTTCCACCATGTTTGTGCTTCCAGCCAGCATAAAGACACAAGCATGTGTTGCTACTCCTGTGTGACCTGGCAAAGTCACATCACCGTAGAGTTTGCCGGTAAGCATATACAACTCCACACTTGGTGTGATTGCCATTTCATCCAAGGTCAACAGACATTCCCGTTCAATCTCTGTCAACCCATCTACCTTCAGTTTAAGGAAATCAAACACCTCTGTCAGCACACCAGGCTCAAATCTAACGCATTGCATCCTTCTCTGTAGGGTTCTTATTCCTGGCAGGGGAAATTGCAGTTCCTGCAGGGTCTTGTAACCTGTCCCACCAGCAGTAAAGCCAATTTTCAACGCCTTCTTAATTGTCTCATTGCTCCATTTCATCCCTTTTGTGGTTAGTCTGCCTAATGCTTTCATTTGATCTTTTGAAAACGTTTTCTTAAGTTTTGTGTCCCTAACTTTCAGTGTCTCTTGAGAGTGGCATTTTCCTTCCTTATTTTTTGTAGTGCTGCCTTTGTTTTCCTCATGATTCTTTCTAGTCTCTTTAATTTTTTCAATAGCTCTGATTGGCTGGCTTCTGGCTGATGGTTATGCTGACTGGCTGCTGGCTCACTGGGTTGTATTAGCTCTCCCTGTCTCTCCTCACTAGCCATGTTCTCTCTTTGTTCAATCTCACTTTCCCTTCTCTCTGTATCCTCATCCCTTATTTCCTCAAGTTTTTGAAACTGCTGGATATAAAAGACATATACTATTTACTGTGATTACCTTTTAAATATTCTATCACTTAAAGAAATAATATAATTATTAGGAGTTCATACTTATTATACACTGCTCAAAAAAATAAAGGGAACACTCAAATAACACATCCTAGATCTGAATGAATGAAATATTCTCATTGAATACTTTGTTCTGTACAAAGTTGAATGTGCTGACAACAAAATCACACAAAAATCATCAATGGAAATCACATTTATTAACCAATGGAGGCCGGGATTTGGAGCCACACACAAAATTAAAGTGGAAAAACACACTACAGGCTGATCCAACTTTGATGTAATGTCCTTAAAACAAGTCAAAATGAGGCTCAGTATTGTGTGTGGCCTCCACATGCCTGTATGACCTCCCTACAACGCCTGGGCATGCTCCTGATGAAGTGGCGGATGGTCTCCTGAGGGATCACCTCCCAGACCTGGACTAAAGCATCCGCCAACTCCTGGACAGTCTGTGGTGCAACGTGACGTTGGTGGATGGAGTGAGACATGATGTCCCAGATGTGCTCAATCAGGTCTGGGGAACGGGCGGGCCAGTCCATAGCTTCAATGCCTTCACATTGCAGGAACTGCTGACACACTCCAGCCACATGAGGTCTAACATTGTCCTGCATTAGGAGGAACCCAGGGCCAACCGCACCAGCATATGGTCTCACAAGGGGTCTGAGGATCTCATCTCGGTACGTAATGGCAGTCAGGCTACCTCTGGTGAGCACATGGAGGGCTGTGTGGCCCTCCAATGAAATGCCACCCCACACCATTACTGACCCACTGCCAAACCGGTCATGCTGAAGGATGTTGCAGGCAGCAGATCGCTCTCCACGGCGTCTCCAGACTCTGTTATGTCTGTCACGTGCTCAGTGTGAACCTGTTTTCATCTGTGAAGAGCACAAGGTGCCAGTGGCGAATTTGCCAATCCTGGTGTTCTCTGGCAAATGCCAAGCGTGCTGCACGGTGTTGGGCTGTGAGCACAACCCCCCATCTGTGGACGTCGGTCCCTCATACCATCCTCATGGAGTCGGTTTCTAACCGCTTGTGCAGACACATGCACATTTGTGGCCTGCTGGAAGTCATTTTGCAGGGCTCTGGCAGTGCTCCTCCTGTTCCTGCTTGCACAAAGGCAGAGGTAGCGGTCCTGCTGCTGGGTTGTTGCCCTCCTACGGCCTCCTCCACGTCTCCTGGTGTACTGGCCTGTCTCCTGGTAGCGCCTCCAGCCTCTGGACACTGCGCTGACAGACATAGCAAACCTTCTTGCCACAGCTCGCATTGATGTGGCATCCTGGATGAGCTGCACTACCTGAGCCACTCGTGTGGGTTGTAGAGTCCGTCTCATGCTACCACGAGTGTGAAAGGACCACCAACATTCAAAAGTGACCAAAACATCAGCCAGAAAGCATAGGTACTGAGAAGTGGTCTGTGGTCCCCACCTGCAGAACCACTCCTTTATGGGGGGGTCTTGCTAATTGCCTCTCATTTCTACCTTTTGTCTATTCCATTTGCACAACAGCAGGTTAAATTGATTCACAATCAGTGTTGCTTCCTAACTGAACAGGTTGGTTTCACAGAAGTGTGGTTGACTTGGAATTATATTGTGTTGTTTAAGGGTTCCCTTTATTTTTTTGAGCAGTGTATATTTGTAACCCCGTTTTGTCCCTTGTCTCAAGAATCACTGATTTGTAATTACACCTAAGCTGTAAGGTACTGGAAAATATTGAAAATAGAAATTGAAAGAAAATAGACATTGAAAGTGCCTGACTTTGACCAGGGAAAAGGTGTATGAAAGGTGTATACAAGCCAGGCTGCATCAGGTTATTGTAGCAGCCTGGCTGATTTGGTGTTTTGGTTAAAAAATTGGAAGTTGTGATATTACATGTGCTACTCAACTTTGGAATGTTTGGTTTAGAATGTTTGGTTGGGAAGGTGGAATGTTTTGATTTCAATTTTGATGCTGAAAAGCTCAGAATTGGTTGTATGAGATTTTGCTCTGTGACTTACAACCCTTACAAATCTTACAAATCTTACAAATAAGATCTGATTTACTTTCTATTTTTTGTAGATCTTTCTATCTTTCTATCCTTTCTATTTTTCACCTTGAGAATGAGTTTTTACCCCTGCAGAATTGACCAGCCAAGGCCTGGGCAGGAACAAAACAACTTCATAGACACACCAGGTTGTACCACTCATGGTGAGAAAAATACATTTTCATATACTGTACATAATTTTATACTTCTATGTAAGACAGTATATTTAGTTCTTATGAGTATGGATTTCCATAGGCTTATTCATAATAATAAAAAATTAAATATACACATTTATGTAGTAGGTTTCTAAGGTTCAGAAAAATAACATGTATATTTATTCTATTGATGACTGTCAAGCTCTTTATTTCATGTGTACAGGATAATATAATTAATGGAGCATGGGTTATTTCTTTGATTTCTTTGACTCAATTTTCATAAATCCCACCATGTGTTAACATTGTCCATGTGGCCATGAATAAAGCAAATAAAAATAAACATTTTTAAAAAGAAACAGATTTCTAACATCACAAATTCTTAAGCATTCTCCCCACATTCTAATGACATCACATGGCACCATAGCCCTTCTTATAATTACTTGTTCATTGGGAAACACTTACAAGGCATTTGAGCCTCACTGTGAGGCGTGCTGGGGTTCACTTTACCTGCTGTGGGATTTTCAGGTGTGTCCTACAACCCCCAAGAGCCAGTGATCCACGGCGGAAGTACGGCCGGACCCTCAAATGTCAGCCATGTTAGCATGCCTGTAGAAGGACCATCTATATGGGACATCCACCAGCCCACAGGTCCACTCCACACTGGTACTGTGTAACACTGAAGATTACATGCATATTCAACAAACCAAACAACCATGCATGATAAAGTATAAAAAAAACATTTATTTGTTTGTAAGGTCTGGCAGAGGTGCAGAACCATCAGCTTTCTGCACATGACCTGACCAGTAAAACATCAGTTTTATCAGAAAATGAGACATCACATAGTCTTCAACATTGTAATGAATTCACATGGCACTGTAGCCCTTCTTATAGACCTGATGATCTTAACAGTACACGTTCATGCATCCTCTGTGCCCTGGGTTGGTGTTTTGCATTTAGGCCCTGACATGGAGAGGCAGAGACACCTTGCTCAACCCCATGTTCAAGGCGAGGTTCTGAGGCAGATCCTCTTCTTTCATATAGACATTGATAAGATATTTTTACTAGGCACGCGTACTGTTTTTACAAACATTTGTGAATGGGTCACTCTCAGGAGCTCAGTGCTTTCCAGCGTGGAACTGTGACAATATGCCACCTGTGCAACAAATCCAGTCATGAAATTTCCTTGCTCCTAAACATTCGACAGTCAGCTGTATTATAAGGAAATGTGAATAACAACAACTCAGCCATGACTGCCAAGTGACCATGACTACATATTTGTATTATGAAACATGTGGACAGTATTTATTAGAAACAGGGGAAGACAAATGAACGAACCAGATGGACCAGAGGAAGACAAATGAATTTGAATGTATTTCATTTTCCATTCATTACTTTGTTGTGATATGTTTGGTGTAGAGTAGAGCACTTTAGAGTGGGCACCTTGACGACCCACATACAGTGTGGGTGTACTGTGACACTCGTTATCTGCTAGGTGGGTGTGTTTAGTCTAAGGTGATAATGCTTCGAATCATTGTTATACCAGCATAGTATAATACTGATAATACGGGTAATACTGATAATATGGATTACAGATGTCATTTTTCACTATTTTAGTACACCCCCAAACAATCTAAACAAAACATTGTCATGCTGCTTTGCTGGCTTCTGATACCTCATCTGGACTGCTGCCAAAGCATATATCTATTAATCTTTGTAATCTATGTAACATGGCTTATTTAAGTATTGGGTATCACTTGGCCAGTTTTAAACAATGCAGCAGCAGTCTGTGTGATATAAGGAGTTTGTGCTTTGTACCCACTTCTGTGGGCAAGGACAATGTGAGCTTACAAGCAAGACTAGACTTGAATGTTTTATTGCAATCAGTTGATTGTGCCGGACCTCCGTGAAAAAATATTTTGTTTTCCACTCTTTTTTAGACACTCGGCACTCCGTGTCCACTTTTCTTTTCTTTTCTTTGCTCCTCTCATTTTTACCGAAGGGCAAAACGGCAGCAGGAAAGTTACACTCCAACGGAGGTCAATGTGTCTGGATTAATGCGCCATCTATTGGGGAGACGATGGTATTGCAGATGAAAGCGTGAAAAGGGGAAAATGACGTTCTTACTATCATTTAGACAGGTTTGGCGGGTCGGATTAAAAAGCCTAAGGGGCCGTAGTTTGCCCGTGTATGGCCTATACAAACTAAATTGTGTTGGGTAATTTCCACTTCCACTGAGCTAACACATCCTACCTTGCATGTATCTTGCGATCGGAATTACTACTACAAATAACGATACACACACTATATTTGCTCATATATATAATTCTCAGATATAATTATCGGGTGTGTTAGTAATGAAAGGCGTGGGAGTTTAAAATAAACTCTAGCTTCCGAACAAAGGCCTTATTCAACAAAATTCCACACTAGAGCCAACGGATGGGACTATTAACTTTTTTTAATCCACCTCACAAGTAGGAGCAATCCACCGAACACAACGCGAGCTGTAATCTCGCCACTCCACAAAACACAAACCCCCCAAATGTCAAAATAAAAGACCCCCAATATAAATGATGCATTAACACAAAATGGTCTCTAAAATTACAACTAAAATAACTAAAAGAAAGATGAAATTGTATTTACAGTGCATATAGTACATATACATTTTCTTCAAGCACACGAGTTACATTTTCTTCAAAGAAATGATTTAGAAATGATTGAGGATGAGAAAGAGAGGATGCTCACATTTAAAATTATAATTGCAGAAAAGCATGGGGAAACAGCAGTGATTAATATTTCAACTAGCATTTCTATTATATATCTAAATTTATTTGTATTTGATTATATTCTGTTTGAAATGTGGAATATGTTTTTTTTTACTTGTATAATTCAGCTGTGTCAACCATTGGCTAATGTTAAAATAATCCTTATGTTACTTAAAGGTTACATAAACATTGTGTTCTCTTCATTTTAGCTGAGCGCAAGAGGAGCAGAAGCTGCAAGTTGCCTATGTATCCTATGGTTTTAAAGCAAGCATTGAAGGAGTGCCTACATTTACTCCCTCTGTGGTTTACTGGCGAGATTGGCATAGGCTTCTGCAGTCTAATGTCTAAACAAAGAAAGATAAAATTGTATTTACAGTGCATATAGTACATATACATTTTCTTCAAGCACACGAGTTACATTTTCTTCAAAGAAATGATTTAGAAATGATTGAGGATGAGAAAGAGAGGATGCAGAAAAACATGGGGAAACAGCAGTGATTAATATTTCAACTAGCATTTCTATTTCAATTAAATTTATTTGTATTTGATTATATTCTGTTTGAAATGTGGAATATGTTTTTTTTTTTTACTTGTATAATTCAGCTGTGTCAACCATTGGCTAATGTTAAAATAATTCTAATGTTACTTAAAGGTTACATAAACATTGTGTTCTCTTCATTTTAGCTGAGCGCAAGGTGAGCAGAAGCTGCAAGTTGTCTGCAAAGCGAGGGCGAGAAGAGGAACCTCTGAGGCGGAGTAGGAAGAGGAAAGGGGATGCTCCTCAAGACTTGACACCCCACCCCATGGAGACGCGGGCAAAGAAGAAGAAGAGAGAGAAGAGAGAGGAGGAGTGCAAAGGTCTGTCTAGAATAGCACCCTCAACACTACCAGCATTTTACACCTGCTGAAATTTATTTTGACTGAATCTTATGTTGTACAATGATGTAACTTGTTTTTGTTTCATGTAGTGAGCTTCAATTCACGCTACACTGTGGGAGATCTCCTGGGCACAGGAGGATATGGCTCAGTGTATGCAGGAGTCCGCAAGGCTGATGGAAAACAGGTGAGCATAAGCACACAATACAAGAATGATTGTGGGACTTAATTTCTGTTTTAGATTGTGATTAGAACTTTGAAAGGAGCTATGAGTTTTCCCTAGAGAGCCTTTCTTATTCACATGGCAATCAAGTGGTCAAATCTAATGTGCCTTGACCTTTTTCCACTTTTTGAACACAAAGATCCTGATTATACAATGTGATAAGCTTGACAATCTGTGGATGAGTATTTATCAGACTCCAGATTTATGAGTTACATGAGAAGCTGTGGCTACCATCTGCAAGCCCTTAGATATATGTTAAATGTACTGACTGTTTTGTGTAAACAACTTCACTTGCTGTGTTTTTTATGTGACCAGATCGCCATTAAATTTGTGCCGAAGCATCACACAGAACGGTTCATCACTGTTGTAAGTTCAATATCTTTACTTATGTAATATTGGAACAATGTCTGGAATTTTTAGATGGGTAAAACTGCAAAGGGACTATAAACGCAAAGCTGTTAATATCCCATTCAGTGACTCCTCCCAACACGAATGGAAAACAGTTCACTTTTTAGATTCAGGTTTCATCTAATGATTGGTACCAATCCAGATCCCTTTCATGTTGACCTGCTAACCATAATTCCACTATAAAACTTCAAACCCATACTAACCATGTGTTCCCTAATTTTAGCCCGGCGAAACTCGCAGTCTCCCCCTAGAGGTGGCTTTAATGGAGATGGTGTGCAAGCCACCTCGTTGTCAGCATATTGTGGAGCTGCTAGAATGGTTTGATTGCGACTGCTTCATCTTGATTCTGGAGCGACCCATCCCCTGCATGGACCTGTTTGATTTCTTGGACTTGCACCAATACCAACTACCTGAGCCACTGGCACGATTGATCATGCGTCAGGTGGTTCAGGCTGTCCTTCACTGCCGTGACCGTGGAGTTCTGCATAGAGACGTCAAGGAAGAAAACCTTCTGGTCAACACCGACACCCTTGACGTCAAGTTGATCGACTTTGGTTGTGGCGATCTGCTTAAGACCGAACCCTACAGGCGCTTTGAAGGTTATTCACCATAGGAATGAAATGTGCACCTCAAGTTAAAAAATGGGATCAAATTAGAGACTATTATAAACTTGTTATTTTGTTACTGATGATTCTCTCTCGTTGTCTTAGGCACCAAGGTATACCGCCCACCTGAATGGCTGATTGACAGGACGTATGAGGGCCGTCAAGCCACCATCTGGAGTCTGGGTGTGCTCCTCTACAGCATTATCTGTGGAGATGTGCCCTTTGAGAAGGAGGAGGACATTGTTGAGGCACACCTCTGCTTCAAGGGAAACCCATCCAGAGGTGAAAAGGCAGAAGCATCTTCAAGATAACTAGAAATTCTAAATTGCAAAATGATCATTTATGTAATTATTTCATCTGGTAATGTAATACACAACCACAGATTGATAAAATGTACTAATGAAGAATGGAGAATTGGCAATACAACATTTTGTAACCGTCTTAAAATTATAAAAAAAGACTTCTTCAGTCTTTTTAGTTTTTGTTAGTGATGGAGGTTTCTGTACAGTTCTGTCATTTAAAAACTTTGAATAAGCCATTAGAACAGTCAGATCAGAGGTTTCAGATGGTAACTGATTTTCTTTCTCAACTAATCCCGTTGCTACACACACAGACTGCCGCCATCTGCTAACATGGTGTCTGCAAAAGGACCCTGAAAAACGTCCTGTGCTCGAGGATGTTCTGGCACATCAGTGGTTTTCAGAAGGCCTTCAGAACTAAGTCAGGTTAGTAAATGGAACTGGGCATGAGACTAGAGGACAGCCACCAAATTACATAGTCTGGGCCACTGATATTGACGCAATAATACACGAGAGGGAGTGCTATAACGGGTAATATCGGCACTGCTGTGCTGCGGTCGTAGGCACGAGGCCGCAGGCCGAGTGCCGTAGATCAGCACAGCAGTGCCGATATTACCCGTTATAGCACGAACCTCGAGTGTATTATTGCGATTATACCACAGTTCCATTATCGCTGTTTATTGAAAGATTTTGAGTAAAAGAGGACGAGAAAATACGACCTGTTTGGTTAAAAACACTCCGCCAGTTAAAATAGTTCCATTCAATGGCTCGCTGCTAAACTTACACAACACTCGAACAGCCTTACCCAATAAATATTATAGAGGTAAATATACACAAAAACAACTGTTGATAAAGTTGTATTTATTAAAAATAAAGTACAATTATTGACCATCCACGGCTGATTCGTTCAGGTATATGTTCAGTCCAGCTCTAAACCAACGAAGCTGCTGATGCCATATAACTCTCCCTTCACGTTTCTGACGGATCCATAAAAACGTCGTAAAAGCTGATTCATTTCATTTTTGTTGATAATACTAAAATCGACTGCAGTGTTGTTGCTCTTTAACCAGGATGTAAATACGTTAAGAGCCCAGGACGTTTGTTTAACGGTATTAATTTCGTTTTTCTGCATTTCCAGCTCATCCAAATCATTATTTGTAAGCATGACAAACCTTGGAGGCTCATTGGAGGAATCAGGCTGGTCATTTATAACGTCAACCACCAGTTTCAGATCGAAACAAATGGTTTCGAAGCCAATAGATTTAATTAAATCCGTGTAATTCATTTTGATACTTTTGATACTTGTTTGTAGTTGCGCTGTTTGGCTTGTAAACGCCGCTTCGTTGCTAGGTTACCTGTATGTGGCGGAGTAATACATGGAGAGCTTCGGTTACAGTGCTATAACATGTAATATCGGCACTCCTAGATCGCCTCTCAGCCAATCACATTGTAGGGTCGGAACTAACTGTGGTATAATGAGTAATAAGCAAGGTGCAATGTAATATTGGATGAGCTTATCAAGTTGCTGCTTATGGACCAGAATAATCTGGGTCAGGCATAGTGTACTATATAACAATTGAATGCTCTAAGTGGTATATGCTTATATGTACTACTTTATTAATCAAAAATGCAATTTAGGATTGTTCTATCTGTACTGTTCCTCTATTTATTCTGAGTTCTAAATTGATTTTTCCCCCCTATTCCATAGATTCAGTTTTGAGGGCAGCAGATGGAGGCAGTAAAGGTGTACCAAACACACTAGCTGCCCTAATGATGCCTTGCTGGCTGTGTCAGGGCTGGCTTGGATGCCACACCTTCTACCTCCATAAGAGGCACTGAGTCAGTCCTAGTGCATTCCCGTGTGAATGTTTCTCTCCACCTTACTCTCTTTCTCTTGTTCTCTCTCTCTACCTTTTACTTTTACTTATTCGAGTATCTACCTCCTGCGCCACTTCTGGCCCATCTCAAGTTTTCCTCCAGTCTTATCTCTTCCTGTCAGTTACTCTTTTATTTTGGGAAGGGTTTTGTTTTGTTGCGGCGTTCGCCTGTTGCCGGTCACTTCCCCTGGCGTCCTTGGTTTCGTTTTACGCGTTGAGTTTCTTCCGCGTTCTTTCAGTTGCCTTTGTTATTTTCCTCCCGTGTCTATACGGTTTAGTTTTGCCTTTTCACATGTTGAGTATTTCATGTTGTTTTCCATTCTACGGTTGTGCTTTATTTTTACGCGTTGAGTTTTCCGCATCCTTTTGAGTTGCGTTTTGCCACTGTGTGTATGCATAGTGGTTTTATGCTGTGCTTTCTGTTTGTTCGCGTGTGTTTTATTTCATACACACAGTCCCAGTGATAAGCATTCATCCTTATTGGCTTCTAACGGCATTTGGGTTCAATTCTCCCTTCATTTTCTTACGGTGTGTACCGGTCTGTACACTACGGTGGCCGTGAAGTGCCAACCACAACGATACTTACTAAGCACAATTACAAATGACAAAAACACAATGTCATTAACAAAAACACAATGATATTAACTAAACACAATTACAAATTACAAAAACCCAACGACATTAACAAAATCACAACATTAACTAAGCACAATTACAAAGTACAAAAACACAGCGACATTAACTAAGCCCAGTTACAAATTACAAAAACACAACATTAACAAAAACACGACATTAACAAACCGGAAAAGGTAGGTCCCAGTGGGAAAGCCTGGGAAGTTGTTGATTGGACAACGCCACAACCCTGTGGTCCCTGATCCGTACACTCTGCCCGATCCGTACCGAGCTTGCGTGAGAAAATGTGCGCATGCGTGTTGCGATTGCCATGCCACCACATTGGATTTGAAATGAAATGCAGATTGTAACGTTTAATTTGAAGGGTTGAACAAAAATATCTGATAGAAAATGTAGGAGTTGTACACATTTCTTTACAAACACTCCACATTTTAGGAGCTCAAAAGTAGTTGGACAAATAAACATAACCCAAACAAAAGATTTTTATTTTCAATATTTTGTTGCGAATCCTTTGGAGGCAATCACTGCCTTAAGTCTGGAACCCATGGACATCACCAAACGCTGGGTTTCCTCCAATGCTTTGCCAGGCCTTTACAGCTGCAGCCTTCAGGTCTTGCTTGTTTGTGGGTCTTTCCGTCTTAAGTCTGGATTTGAGCAAGTGAAATGCATGCTCAATTGGGTTAAGATCTGGTGATTGACTTGGCCATTGCAGAATGTTCCACTTTTTTGCACTCATGAACTCCTGGGTAGCTTTGGCTGTATGCTTGGGGTCATTGTCCATCTGTACTATGAAGCGCCGTCCGATCAACTTTGCAGCATTTGGCTGAATCTGGGCTGAAAGTATATCCCGGTACACTTCAGAATTCATCCGGCTACTCTTGTCTGCTGTTATGTCATCAATAAACACAAGTGACCCAGTGCCATTGAAAGCCATGCATGCCCATGCCATCACGTTGCCTCCACCATGTTTTACAGAGGATGTGGTGTGCCTTGGATCATGTGCCGTTCCCTTTCTTCTCCAAACTTTTTTCTTCCCATCATTCTGGTACAGGTTGATCTTTGTCTCATCTGTCCATAGAATACTTTTCCAGAACTGAGCTGGCTTCTTGAGGTGTTTTTCGGCAAATTTAACTCTGGCCTGTCTATTTTTGGAATTGATGAATGGTTTGCATCTAGATGTGAACCCTTTGTATTTACTTTCATGGAGTCTTCTCTTTACTGTTGACTTAGAGACAGATACACCTACTTCCCTGAGTGTTCTGGACTTCAGTTGATGTTGTGAACGGGTTCTTCTTCACCAAAGAAAGTATGCGGCGATCATCCACCACTGTTGTCATCCGTGGACGCCCAGGCCTTTTTGAGTTCCCAAGCTCACCAGTCAATTCCTTTTTTCTCAGAATGTACCTGACTGTTGATTTTGCTACTCCAAGCATGTCTGCTGTCTCTCTGATGGATTCTTTCTTTTTTTTTCAGTCTCAGGATGTTCTGCTTCACCTCAATTGAGAGTTCCTTTGACCGCATGTTGTCTGGTCACAGCAACAGCTTCCAAATGCAAAACCACACACCTGGAATCAACCCCAGACCTTTTAACTACTTCATTGATTACAGGTTAACGAGGGAGACGCCTTCGGAGTTAATTGCAGCCCTTAGAGTCCATTGTCCAATTACTTTTGGTCCCTTGAAAAAGAGGAGGCTATGCATTACAGAGCTATGATTCCTAAACCCTTTCTCCGATTTGGATGTGGAAACTCTCATATTGCAGCTGGGAGTGTGCACTTTCAGCCCATATTATATATATAATTGTATTTCTGAACATGTTTTTGTAAACATCTAAAATAACAAAACTTGTGTCACTGTCCAAATATTTCTGGCCCTAACTGTACATACACATACATTTTATATATATAGTAGGGGTCTCAAAATCCTCGTACCTGGGGGCCGCTGGAGGTAGAGTCTGGGTGAGGCTGGGCCGCATCAAATATTCCACAATAAAAGAACAATCCAATCTTCTCTAACTTAATTAACATTAATAACAATTCAGAACATGAACAGTTCTTCAGAACATTGGCTCCTCTTTCTTCCTCCTACTCCTTGCTACCAGAGACCTGGCAGCACTTCATCTTACACAGCTGAGCCACATCTGGCTTGAGGGAAGAAGCAACTGAGACCCTCAGTATGGCTTGAAGATGCTCATCAGTAAGTTTGGACCGGAACTTTGACTTATTAAAGTTCATGGTGGAGAAGAGCTTTTCACAGAGATAGGTACTTCCAAAAAGGCACATGGTCCGCTTGAACATCTTGGAAAGCTCAGGGAAGGTGGGGGGCAATTCTCTCAAAAATTGTCCAAGGTTCTCTGCTTTTCCACTCACCTCCCTGAACTTGGCTTTGAGTTCAGAATTGCACTGCAGGTCAATTAGCTCCATTTGAAGCTCAGGAGGAGCATCTTTCACACCGAAGGAGAAGGGATCAGCAAAAATCTTTTGAAGTCTGCAAACCTGTGATGAAATTCTTCCTGCAGCTTTACAATGGCATCAGCATACTTCTCACCACTGAATGGTGTGCCTGAATCCATGAGTGCCTTGCATGCTGGGAAATGGCAGAGGTTTGTCTGAGAAAGCTGGGCTTTTCACAACCCAAGTTTTGTGGAGAATGCTCTGATGTTGTCATAGGCAGCACTCACAAGCTGCCCCTGGCCTTGTAACTTCTTGTTCAGTACATTCAGCTCCGGTGTGATGTCAACCAGAAAAGCTAAGTCCATGATCAACTTGGGATCACTAAGTACAGGAACAGCCATCCCATCCTTCTCCATGAAGGCTTTCACTTCTGCTCTCAACTCAAAAAACCTCTCCAAGACGTTTCCCCTGCTAAGCCAACGTATCTCTGTGAAGTAGAGCACATCCTCATATGATGAGTCTATTTCCCCCAAAACGGAACTGACGGTGCTTCAAGCCCCTGGTTCTGATATGGTTGATGCATTTCACAACATCAAACATCACACTGTCAAACGTCAGGCATTTGCTGCAAAGGGCCTGCTGATGGATAATGCAATGGAGAGCAATAGCCTCTTCCACACCTTCTTCCTCCAGTTTTCTTTGAACAAGTCCCACAAGTCCATTCTTCCTCCCTGTCGTTGATGGTGCTCTGTCGGTTGTTATTCCAGCAAAACTCTTCCATAGCAAGCCAGCATCCACAATGGCATCACACAGCTTCCAAAATATCTCCTGAGCAGTGGTCTGGCCATGCATAGGAATCACTGTGAGCAACTCCTCCATTACTTCAAAACAACCGTCAACATCACGGACATAAATTGCGAGCTGCGCAGTGTCAGTGACGTCTGTGCTCTCATCAAGAGCAACAGAGTATGCATGGAAATGTTTAGCTTTCTCACGCAGTTGATCGTAAATGTTACCTGACAGGTCAGAAATGCGCTCTGCCACTGTGTTGGCTGAAAGGCTGATGTTACTAAACTGACCCCTTCTTTTCTGGACAGACTACTTGCAGCATTTAACATGCACTTTTTGATGAACTCGCCATCTTTGAATGGCTTTCCAGCCTTAGCAATCACCTCACTCATCACGCAGCTAACTTCGACAGCAGCATCACTTTCTTTGCTTGCCTTCTTGAAAAAATCTTGTTACCGCAGTAGACATGTTTTAAGCTTGGCGGCACAGCACTTTCTGTCTTCTCCCTGATATTTTGCATATTCCTCAGCATGTTTAGTTGTGTAATGACGTCTGATATTGTACTCCTTGTGCACAGCAACTTTATCTGAGCATATAATACATGTCGGGATGCCCCTGAGCTCTACGAAAAAGTAGTCTATCTCCCACTTCTCAAGATATTGTCTGTGCTCATGGCTAACCTTTCTGTTCACAGCAGGTTTTGAGAAAGACATGACATGAGCCGTAGAACAAGGCTCTTACTTAAACCTGGAGCCATAGAGGCAATAAAGTAAATTAAGTTTTACTTCAGTAAATATTATTTTATCTTAACCTAAATATAGTTAGTTCTGTAGGCCTCATCTCCAAAACCATCAGGCAGTAAAGAGTCTAGAAAAATGATCTCTTTCTCTGCTACCAGTAAAACCTGCATTGGGCATATTTAAAAATGACCAGATAGGCAACTTATTATTTTGTTCTATCAGAATCAGAAAAAAATCTCTGAATATCTATCTTAATAGTTGTAACTCAACGCATAGCAAAAAGTGATATGCCTGATCCTTTTGCCTATTCCATGCAGGAAACAAAATAGCATCCTTGGAGCACTGACTGTCCTGTTATTGTAGAGAAATACATATAAAAAGATTACTTCGTTTTTGTACAAAATTATGGGCATTTATGAGTGTGACTTATATAAGTGCCTTATAACAATATTACCGGTAAGCTTGACAGTGGGTCCACATCTGATGTCTTCCACGTGGGAATGACATACATGTCCACAATGTGAACATCTTTGCCCTATTTAAGAATAATTAGGAACTCTATAAAAATACCCATACAAAAAAAGGACATTAAACCCACAAAACAATAATTTGACTCTTGATTACATGTCTTCGAGCAGCAGTGATGAGCTTAAAACATGCATTCCCAATCTATAAAAACAAAACGGAGTAAAATGCAAACAAAATCAATTTAGTTAGATTTTTCTTAGAGTAAACATTCTGCAACATATATAATATATACAGTAGATTCCATGCATCGGTTTAATCCGAGACTCCAGAAGTCCTCACGTGTTAGACAGACATCACCATCTTTAATGATAAGCTCTGTTTCTGGACGGCTAGTGTCCAAAATGTATTTCAGCTGAAATTAATAATAATTTTAATCAGTTACTTAATTTAGAGTGTGAGAGACAGTGCTTGACAGTGTAAGAGTGAGAGTTAAATAATGTGAGGAAGCGAAGTTCACATGACGAGTTTAGATGAAACTCTTTTTCTTCAATAGGACCCAAGTATTTTTCCCATTTCTCCACAGAGAAAGCATATAAATGCTCAGAATTTTTAGGTGTCCAGTATTCATGGTCCTGATGTGACATGAAACTGGTTGGTCCATAGTCTGACAAGAGAAATATTTAGGAATATTATTAAGAGTAGAAATTTCCCAATATACAATAATCTTGAACACCAATGACGACAAAACTTTTTAAACCTTACTTTTCAATTGGTAGAAAGGCCTAAGACGTGAGACATTAATGCAGCAACGAGTCCCTTAGTCTTTCACCACAGTTGTCACACCTTTAGCAGTGATGGTATCTACAGAAAAAGGCCCTTGATGCCGGTCTGCAAGGGAGTCTTTTCTGTATTTTTTATTAGGGTTTTGGAATATCAACACCTCATCACCTGCACTTGAAACTGCATGTTTAACATTGCGAGCTGCAAATATGTTCTCGTTCAGCTGTGTAAATATCAAAGTAAAAATGTAAATGTAAAATGTGATATGGTAAATATGATAATATAAAAGTTAAGTTATACTGAATATTAACCTCATTAACAAACTCTCTTCCCTGGTCAGTAATAATTTTCTTGACCATGCCGAACCAGTACAGCTTCTTAATGATTGCAGCTGACACTTCACTTGCGATCTTAGATTGCAGTGTCTCAGCAACAACCCATTTTGTATACAAGTCCGTCATAGTCATCACATATTTGTTGTATGTACATATACATACATTATATATAAAATGTAAATAAAAATGTAATTGTGCCATATTTTGTCAATTGTGATTTTTCACTGCAATCGAAATTTGTCCTCTGCATTTTACCCATCTGTGCAGTTAGAACACACACACACACTAGTTATTACTAGGGGGCTGTGGATAACATGTGCCCAGAGCAGTGAGCAGCCCTAGTCCGGGGAGCAGTTGGGGTTAGGTGCCTTGCTCAAGGGCACCTCAGTCATGGCCTCAGGTCTGTGAATCGAACCCACGACCCTCCGGTCACAAGACCAGTTCCCTACCACCAGGCCATGACTGCCCTGTATATACATAATAATAATAAAAAAATATATATATATATATATTATACACGCACACACACACGCGCACACACACACACACATATATATATATATATATATATACAGTTGTGATCAAATTTATTCAACCCCCACTGAAATAAAGTGTTTTGGCCAGTTTGACATTGATTTTGATCATTTCAGTCATCTTATTTACAATTATATCAAAGAGGCACTTATAAATTAGACAAACATAACATAATATTTATGATGGAATAACCACAAATGTCTTTACTGTGCTCACATCATTATCAGTTTTATTCAACCCCCTAGTGACATTATTTTTTAGTACTTAGTACAACATCCTTTTCCAGTTATGACAGCTTTCAAGCGTGAAGCATAGCTTGACACAAGTGTCTTGCAGCGACCTATGGGTATCTTAGCGCATTCTTCATGGGCAAAAGCCTCCAGTTCAGTCACATTCTTAGGCTTGCGCACTGCAACTGCCTTCTTTAGGTCCCACCAGAGGTTCTCAATTGGATTTAAGTCTGGTGATTGCGATGGCCACTCTAGAATGTTCCAGCCTTTCATGTTCAACCATGCTCTAGTGGACTTGGATGTGTGCTTCGGATCATTGTCCTGTTGGAAGGTCCAACGTCTCCCAAGCCGCAGGTTTGTGACTGACTCCATCACATTTTCCTCCAAGATCTCCTGGTACTGAAGGGAATTCATGGTACCCTGCACACGTTGAAGCTTTCCTGTACCATTAGAAGCAAAACAGCCCCAAAGCATAATTGACCCCCCGCCATGCTTCACAGTAGGCAAGGTGTTCTTTTGTTCATAAGCCTGGTTCTTCCTTCTCCAAACATAGCGCTTGTCCATTGTCCCAAACAGTTCTAATTTAGTTTCATCTGACCACAGTACACTGTCCCAAAACCTTTGTGGCTTGTCCACATGACTTTTGGCATACTGCAGTCGACTTTTCTTGTTCTTTGGAGTCAGCAAGGGGGTGCGTCTGGGCGTTCTGGCATGGAGGTCTTCGTTATGCAGTGCGCGCCTTATTGTCTGAGCTGAAACTTCAGTGCCCACATCTGACAGGTCTTTTTTCAGTTCCTTAGCAGTCACGCGGGGATTTTTCTCCACATTACGCTTCAGGTAGCGCACAGCAGTCGCGGTCAGGATCTTCTTTCTGCCACGACCAGGTAACGTTTCCACTGTGCCCTTTAACTTGAACTTGCGAATGATACTTCCGATAGTGTCTCTTGGAATATTTAACAACTTCGCAATCTTTTTATATCCATTGCCATTCTTGTGAAGAGCAATAACCTCTTCTCTTGTCTTCTGGGACCATTCTCTTGCCTTCACCATGCTTGGAAACACACCAGTAGATGTCTAGAAGGAGCTGAGTATCACAGTCCTTTTAAATCTGCCTAATTGGTGCTTATCATGCTTGATTGCTGCTCGTTGACATCCACAGATGTTTTCAATACCTGATGGAAAACACTGGAATGAACCTCAGTTCTTAGGAGTGGTAGTCGTAAAGGGGTTGAATAATTGTGTCAATGAAGAAATCACAAAAAGGCCATTTAATACTTTATGACAAAAAAATTTGATGCTATCTTAGTTGCATTTAGTTCTTTAACAAGTCCTTGTAAGATTTCATTATGAACACAATTACAAATGTGCACTGAATTCCATAAAACCCTTCGCAGCATTGGGGGTTGTGTGACGGGCAGGTGTGAGCAACAAAAAGGAAGCGATCACGCCAAGTCTCAGGGAAAAAGGGTGGTTTAATATAAAGTGTGCAAACCTAAAACCCGTGCAATTGATCCAAATTAAGGATATAATAACCAGCAGTCAACTGGTACAAAGACAAGACATATATAGACGAACAAACGACCCTCAGGTGAGACGGATCGCGGGCTCCGCCCACCTGAGGGACGAACACAACGCCACACCCACAGGACAAGCTGCTGCTGTAGACGGGGGCGACCAGTAGGGGGCCGCCGTACCGTGACAGATCCCCCCTCCAAGCCGCACTCCCCTCCACCGGCTGTGCGGCCTACAGCAGCAGCACACAAAACAAAGGGGCAGGCAGGCAGGGACAAGGGACACACCCCCTGTAGTCCCGGAGCTGAAACACAAAACAAACACAGGTTAGCTCACCTACCTGGGTGGGACCCTGGACCGACTGGGCCGTCAACAAGACAAAACCACGCCCCGGTCGGTCACAGGGCCCTCACGCCCTAACCGGCCTTAAGCCGCATAGCCCCACAGGTGCGAGGACGGCGGGCCACGGCTCCGTGTCCGTCCGGGGTGTATGTGTGCAGGTTACCTCCCTGGGGCGTGGCTAAGTCACCTCCTGGACCTACCTCCTCCCGGAGCTGGCCCCTGCCTTCTGCTAGGGGCCACCCCAGCCTCCTGGGGAGTCAGCCCCAGCCGGAGCCTGACTTTACGAGGTGGACTCCTCCACCAAACCCAGGAGCGCCAGAGACCGAGGCCCAGAGCACCCTTATCGCGGGCTGGGGAACAGCTCCCAAGGGCCTCCTGGTCACCCCGAGCAGGAGGGAGGATCTCCATCTTCAGCAGGAGCTCTTCGGACCAGAGCTCTATCGTTCCCAAACATCCGGGGGCCCCAGCCCTCTAGGGAGGGGCTCTTTCCGACCGGGCTCCGGTCACCCCACAACATAAGGGGGCTCCTGCCAGCTGGAGACCCCCACAAGGTCCAGGACTGCCACGATCCACCGCCAGGGAGAAGCACCTGCACATAAAACACAAAATGCACACACACCCACTCACACCAACACAAAACACAGACGCGCACTGCCCTGATCCCCCTTACAATGGGGGAGGGGTCTCCGTCTTAGCAGGGGAGTTCCACCTGCTCAGGAGAACCCCCCACGTTCCTGGTCAGGGCCTCCCTTAGGAGCGACGCCCTCCGTGCCACTCCCCGTGGCACGGGACCATCACTGGTCCACCCCCACACACACACTCAAGGGGGAGGAGCATGTGTGGAATTACACACAACAGTTCACAAGCACGCTAGGACAAAAACACACAAAGACTAGACAAAAGCACGGTGGAAAACGGCAAACGGACAGGACACACACATGCGCGCTCTACACAAACAGTGGTGACGCGCCGCTCAAGTTCGCAGTTGCTCCCCACATAAAACACTAGACACACGGGGGAGCGAGGCGACCGTGACGAGCGGCGACAGCGTCACACACAACACATTCAACAATTAACACAAGCGAGCGACGCACAACGTTCCATACATCCGTTCACAGACACACACACACAAGTGACCACACAACACGAAGAGCCCGACCGGGGTCGATTGCCCTGGTCACCGCCGTGCTGCACACACACACACAACGTTTCAGCACGGCGGGGCTCTTCAACAACAAACAAAACACCACGCAGACAAACACTTACCACGAGACATGACCACGAACGAAGGAAAAAGCAAAGGAGACTGGCGGCTTCCGAAGGTGGCTGGTCATTCTGTGACTCTGTGACGGGCAGGTGTGAGCAACAAAAAGGAAGCGATCACGCCAAGTCTCAGGGAAAAAGGGTGGTTTAATATAAAGTGTGCAAACCTAAAACCCGTGCAATAGATCCAAATTAAGGATATAATAACCAGCAGTCAACTGGTACAAAGACAAGACATATATAGACGAACAAACGACCCTCAGGTGAGACGGATCGCGGGCTCCGCCCACCTGAGGGACGAACACAACGCCACACCCACAGGACAAGCTGCTGCTGTAGACGGGGGCGACCAGTAGGGGGCCGCCGTACCGTGACAGGTGTGAAGGAAATATTGATTATATTCATGTGTGATTCATGTTAATCATGTCCATGCAGACACTATAGCACGGTCTGTGTGAAAAGTACTGCTTAGTAGTTAACTGTAACCATATTGAAGATGTTTTTCTGTAAGACTGAAGTTTTCTGTGCAGCAGCAGAGTTAGTGATAATATTGCTTATCTGTTTCTAAGCACCCAAGGTTGAATCCTAGGGAAACTGATAACTGCTCCTGGGAAGCAGGCATCCTTAGTTTTTTCTACACACACACTTTGACTATAAGAATCTGGACTGAGAGAGACAGTTCAGAGTTACTGCATGAAGCGTAAGCTTCACATCATACTTTTATACTTTTATATTTTGTAACTCTCTTGCTATCAAATAAATACTGCTTAATATATTATAAGACCTCGAATTCTGTGCCATCAATTCCACCACAGAATTTGGCGTTGTCGGCAGGATGAGCGAGGATCGTAGCGGAGGAATGAACTGAAGCTCACCGAGGACGCTCCTCAGTCTGGGACTGAGCTGGACGACGGGAACCCCACAAGCTAAAGGGAAAGTACCGCCAGGGTGTAGCTGAAAGTTCTGACCTCGCTGACGACTCCCGCCTCATCCAACGAACAAAAAGAACGTGGTGGTGGCACACAATCGTAAGTGAATAAAAAAAACTTGTTTGTAGTTTTCCACGGAATAGGCGTCCCTGCCTGCATTGAAATAGGAAAGGAATATTACTCTGGGAGTAATAAAGAGCCTATTAAGAGAATAGGCCTATTTAGACGCCTAACTAGAGAAAAGGCCGTTCTTGTAGACGTACATTAACGTATAAGGACCCGGGTCGATTCAGTGCAAGGCTATAGGAGGGACCTATTCACGGCCATTGTTGGAACTAAATTGAGATCCAATATATGTTAAGCAGTAAATAAGTGTTTTTGATAGCAATTTGTATTTTTAATAGCAATTTGTATTTTGATCATTTAAAGGATGGGTTTAAGTAACAGTAAAAAATATGCCTTTGATGTCAGCCAACATCCCAATAGCATTTTTGAACAGATGAATAGACTTTATGGTACTGACTGCTGCAAACATATCCCATACTGGATAGAAAATTGTGGGTTCGCGCCAAGTGGCACACTGAGTGTGGTGTATTTGGGAAAGTTGATACAGAGGGTTCAAGAGAGACCAAAAAAGGATAATAAAAAAGCATGCAAGTATTTTGATGACAATAAAGAAGATATGTTGCACAAAGCTAAATTTTGGTTAGAGGAGGCTCAAAAGAGAGCTAATATGCAAAAGAAGGTTAGGCAGGTAGGGCTTGGAGAAAATACTAATAAGGTGTCCCAGTGTGTCTCCTTAGCTGATCCTGACCTCGATGCCGCCCCAACGAGACTTCGCCCACCACCCGGAGTACCTGGGGGAGAGGGAGCCGCTGCAGCTGCACCACTCCCACACCCGCCTCACAACAGACACCCACAGCCATATGCTGACGCCAGAGCTGCTTTAGAAAATGCACAACAACGTGAACTGTCAGAAGACTCGGGCCCCGTACTCTCCCCTGTCAGTAAGCACACCAGGCTTCAAACCGCAGTGAAGGGAGGAGGCCTTATGACAGCACCAGGCCCTCACACTGGATCATGGTATGAGATGGTGCCCGTTGCCAATCAGGCAGCCCACCAGATGATGATAACCACGCCCGAACCAGTGATCACACAGTTCCCGATGGTAGAAGTCTCCGGCCTGGACGGAGTTATCATGGTGCACAGACACTGGACTTCTGATGACATCATGAAAGCAGGCGAGGGTATGGACAAACCATATGACATAGGAGGACGGTGCTTTGGAGAATAACTTGTGGCTTTTGCTCGGTCCTGTAGACCGACCCAATCAGAACTGAAACGTTTACTGGTGGTCAAACTCGGACCTCAGTTCAACAAGATCGAACGTGACTGGAATCCAGGTGATGTCTGTCTCCACCTACCTGAGTGGGATGCCCCTGATGGAGAGGGAGCTGATCTGAACGGACCGTACAGAGACATGATAAGACGTTTGGTGGAAAGAGTGGAAACTGCCTATCCAGTCTCCGTCAACACAGACAAGATAGCAGTTTGCAAACAAGAAGATGGAGAGTCTATCAGTGACTTCCTCGTTCGACAGACCAGAGTCCATACAGACCACTGCGGAATCAAAGCACCAGCACAACATGCCAACGGCCCGGCAGACGTTGGCTCGTGGGAAGCCCATCTGAGAAACACTTTCCTGGAGAACATGAAAAAAGACATCAGCGACCTCATCAGAGCCAACTGCATTGGATACAACAGAACTCCTCTGTCGGTGATAGAAGATCACTCTAAACACCACGAGGCACAGCTCATAAATAAGGAGAAGAGGAAAACTCAGAAACAGAGCGACATACAGCAGCAAGCTATGCTGACTATGGTCCAGACCAGCCAAAATCAGTAGCAGAGGAAGAGGCCGAGGCAGAGGCGGAGAAGATGGAGGACGTGGTGGACAGAGAAACAAAGACAAAGACACATGCTACAATTGCGGCAAACAAGGACATTTTGCTAGAGACTGTCCAAAGTCCAAAGATGGCCATCTGACCACTGAGGAAAGAGGCCAGGACTGACGGGCGGCAGGGAGGCAGGACAGCGACGGGCCACTGAGGGAAGAAGACAGCAAAAGGAAAGTACCAAATTTAGATTATTCTTTTGTCCAGCTAATTAGTAAAAACCCAGCAGCACTCCCACAGGTAGAAATAATGGTTGAAAAACGAAAACTTAAATTTTTGGTAGACAGTGGAGCAACACACTCCGTTATAATGGCTGACCAGATAAATTGTGAAATGAAGCATGATAAAACTGTCAAGAGTAATGGGTGTGGGAGGGCTAACTATCTTAGAGAGAGTGTCTGTGTTTATACAGTGTAATGTAGATAATAATGATTTGAACATAGCTTCCTGATCTCCGCTACGTGCCCAGCTAATGTAATGTTTTGAGATTTGATGTGTAAATTGCAATACACACTCCAAAGTGGCCAGAATGGGCTATTTTTGTTTTGGGGAGAGCCCCAATTAATTCAATTGGCATCAGGATAACCAGGTTATGCCTATAAATGGCAGTACAGGGGCACCGAAGGGGGAATCAGAAAGCATTTCATGACAGAGGTGACTTATGTGTTACCAGCAGATTTTTTACATTAAACCAAGTGACACATTTCATTGCACATACATATCTGACGGACCAGATACAGAGTATGAGACCAGGTTCTATGCAGAGCTGCATGACTTAATGACCATGACTGACTTGAACGACACATGGGCAGCAGGCCTAGTGAGATTGAGTGAAGGACAAATGAATCTCTATTGTGTTCCATGGGCCACGCCCCACATATCACTACCTAACACACTGGAATTATTTGACCAAAATGACAACACACAAACAAAGGCCATACGTATGACCCTCCTCCCAGCGGAAGAATTAGAATTGGCGAAAGTTCCGCAAGCTCTGTTGGTTAAGGGAAAGAACGATGTGGGCCTCATTAAAAGATGTGTGCATCGTTCCCAAATCTGATTACAGACCCAAACAACACCAATACACATTGAAACCTGAAGCCATGAAAGGCATCAGGTCCGTTTTCCAATTACTACGAGAGGCTGGCGTGATAGTGCCATGCAAAACCTCACCAGTAAGAACTCCCAGTTTTCCCAATTAAGAAGCCAGGGTGAGAGGAATGGAGGTTTGTTCAGGATTTGCAAGCTGTCAAGTGGCAGCACACCCTAGATCCCCAGAAGTCCCAAATCCTTACACCATTCTCTCTCAGGTTCCCCCAGACAGCTAGTGGTTCAGTGTAGTGGATCTTGCCAATGCATTTTTCTTTTTTTAGCATTCCAGTTCATCCAGATAGCCAATTTGGTTTGCCTTTTCAAAAAAAATAATAATAATAAAAATACACATTCACTAGATTATGTCAAGGTTACTGTGAATCACCCACCATTTACAATGCTGCACTACGTGTGAGATTAGAAACATTTAAACTTTGAGAGGGAACAGCTTTAGTTCAAAATACGAATGATCTCTTAGTTTGTGCTCCAAACAGAGACCTTTGCAGACAGGCCAAAGTGGCACTGCTAAATTATTTAGCAGAGGAAGGCCACAAGGCATCCAAATCAAAGTTGTGATACTGCAGAGAGAAAGTAAACTTCTTAGGACACGTTATCTCACAACAAACCACACTGAAGCTTCCCAAACTGCGAACTAAGAAACAACTGTTATCATTTCTTGGCATGTGTTCATATTGTTGCACCTTTATTCTCTCCTATGCAGAGAACGAGGGGCCCCTCAGATAACTGATTCCCACCAAAGGATCCAGCACTTCAACATTTGAGTTGACTCCCGAGGGGGAGGCAGCTATTCAGCTCAGGCAGCTGAGCTAGTAGCCCTCACCAAGGCCAAATTGGCCAAAGGGAAAACAGTGAATATCTGGACAGACTCCAGATATGATTGGGGAGTAGTGCACGATTTTGGCGCCATATAGAAAGACCGAGATTTCCTAACTAGTTCTGGCAGCAAAATTAAGAACCACAAACTAGTAGCGCAACTACTAGATGCTGTCCAGCTACCAGCGCAAGTAGCAATCATTAAATGTGCAGCGCACACCTCATCCCAAGATGAGGCAGCGAGAGGTGATGCTTTTACAGATGCCACTGCAAAAGCCACAGCGCATGCGACGCCTAACTTACAAGCCACCCAACAAGAACATGCATCCACCCCAATAACTACAATTGATATCCTACAAATGGCCTCCTCAGAGGAGAAGGCCCAGTGGAAACGGGCGGGCTGTGTTAAAACAGAAGGCGTATGGGTACACCCTGATACTACTAGACCTTGCCTACCAAAGGCTTACATGCAAGGCCTAGTTAAGATTGCTCATGGGAGGAGTCACATGAGCAAAGGGGGAATAGACCAGGTATCACTACTTATACTCAAAATTTTTGTTCAATATATTTGATCTGTACACAGAACTCCACTAGAAGAGACACCAACACAATACCAGCCCCATCGGGACACCAGACAGAACCGTTTCAAAATTGGCAAATAGACTTTGTGGAACTAACACCATCTGAAGGAAAGAAGTTCCTTCTAGTATGTGTATGCATGTTCAGAAGTGGGTAGAAGCTTTTCCAACAGGGAAACAGGACAGTAATGCGGTTTCTAAGGTGTTCCTGAGAGAGATCATTCCCCGGTGGGGTCTGCCACAGAGAATTTCCAGTGATAACGGGGCACCCTTTGTCCACACAGGACTTCAAAATCAGACTAAATATGTAGGTATAGACATGCGCAAGCATTACAGCTACCACCCTGCAGGCGCAGTGCAAAGAGCAAACGGCACAATAAAAGCAGGTCTTGTCAAGACCAGCCAGGAAACAGGGATGTCCTGGACAAAATGTTTGCCATTAGTGTTGTGGCAGTGTAGGACCAGACCACAAGCTAAGACAGAGCTGTCGGCATTTGAAATTGTCTTTGGCAGGCCTCCCAACACAGGTCTCGGACCCCCAGAGCTGGAGATGCACCTGTTGAATGAACAACTAATTCAAAAGTTTGTCTTTGTACAAGTCTATGTACTGTGTCTAAGCAGGTGAAAGCAGTGTTGCTAGAACCAGCAGACCATCTGCTCCACACCTTCATTCCTGGCGACTGGGTTGCAGAACCAGATGATTCCTAAGCTTTCTGAAAGAATGACTACTGTTGCATGAAGATTATGTTGAATGATTAAGAGAATCAAAGGGGGAAATGTGAAGGAAATATTGATTATATTCATGTGTGATTCATGTTAATCATGTCCATGCAGACACTATAGCACGGTCTGTGTGAAAAGTACTGCTTAGTAGTTAACTGTAACCATATTGAAGATGTTTTTCTGTAAGACTGAAGTTTTCTGTGCAGCAGCAGAGTTAGTGATAATATTGCTTATCTGTTTCTAAGCACCCAAGGTTGAATCCTAGGGAAACTGATAACTGCTCCTGGGAAGCAGGCATCCTTAGTTTTTTCTACACACACACTTTGACTATAAGAATCTGGACTGAGAGAGACAGTTCAGAGTTACTGCATGAAGCGTAAGCTTCACATCATACTTTTATACTTTTATATTTTGTAACTCTCTTGCTATCAAATAAATACTGCTTAATATATTATAAGACCTCGAATTCTGTGCCATCAATTCCACCACACAGGTTGAATAAATTTGATCACAACTGTATATTATATATATATAATGAGACTGTGGTTTCCTATTTGTCTGAATTTTCCCATGATGCCAAAAAAATTCTACTACCACCCAAGAGTGGGTAGTCTTTGTTTATCCCCCGGTGCAAATATAGACAGATTCTGCTGTACCATTTTTCAAAAATCCACATTGAAGTCTTAATGTTCTTAGGGCTTGGAGATAAATTTATCAGAAATTGGTTATCAGTTTCTCAGAAATCTCCCATAATTCCAAAAGACTGCTGCATGAGAGTATGAACCCTTAACTATCATCACAGTAAGTTTGCACAGATTGCACTGTACCATTTCCTCATAAATCTATTTTAGGTTCATAATGCATTTAGGCGAATTAAAGCACTCATGTCAAATAGGCTGAATTAGGACATCAATTTATCAGAAATCATCCACTATAGTTTGTGACCCTCTCTTTATTTTCCCTAATCAACTATGTGCATAAGACAATCAATTTGTAAAAATTAAAAATCAGGTTACTCAAATGATCATTTTTGCTTGCTGTGGAACTTTGATCATGATTACAATGACAAAGAACTCTAGAAGCTTCTCTGGCCTCATATACCCATGATGCCTTGCAGAGATATGCCAGAGAAAGGCTCTAGATAGAACATGCTGATGTAGGTTCACCAGCAAAAGACCAACTGGCCACATATCTGCATATTCCCACTGAGGCCAACTCTGATATGGGCAGAAATGTATTTAAATGGTTAAATACATGAGTACATGCCACACTGTGTACAGTGGAAAAGAAGAGGAAATTGCAGGCAAAACTAGCATCCACTTCTAAAACATGCCGTTTCAGACTTGAGGTAAGAAGTTTCAAGGAATACGTCACCTATAAACACAAAAAACAAAACATCAACTAACTAGTCAGGAGCAGCCAGCATAATTTCAGCCAGCTCTGATTTCATTATTTCTAGGTGGAGGACTCCTACAATGTTCCTTGCCAAATGCTGGATGTGTTCAAAACATTCTTTCAGAGGACATACTGTAAACCCAAAGAATCATGGATAAAATAAGACCACCGTAGCTGCACCTCTCCAGATGACCAGTAAGCTGTTGAGAACCTGACAAAAGAAGCTTCTGCAGGTCATTTCCTAGACATTGACCTACAATCTCATAAGCACAAAACCTGCTGGCACCCAAATGGGGCGTGTGATGGAGCTACCCTTCACCACAATGTACACAACATAAGTATTGACATTGATTTCATTATGTAAGTTAATAACTAAATGAAGACACATAGGATGCAATTTACTTTTTATTGAGTAATATTAATCAGCTTACCAAGGGAGAACCTGCACAGAAAAAAGGAAAGGTTATATAATGTATGTAATGAAAAATGTTCATTTTATTTGAGCAATACCGGTGACTGGTATGCAGAGAAAGGCAGCCATGTTGTTTTGTTGAGAAAACAGATTGGGTTCTGTAGAGTCAGGGTTGCCAGGTCCTACAAAAATATCCCGCACAAATTCAGTGTAAAACCTGCCCTTCAGTCAATAACTTTAGGGTTTGGGCTAGTTTAGGCTTCTGAAGGGCCTAAACTAAAATTGACTATTATATCGGGATCGATTCTTAGTTTTGATTTGTAACTCCTGCCCAAAAAACTGCACCCAGCAACCGCAGAATTTTTACCTGCGGCTGGATTTTCAAACCAGCCCAATTTGGCGTGAAAACTGCGAACCTGGCAACTATGTGTAGAGTGCTTTTATGGGTTGGGTTTTACCACCAAAAATCCAGGAAGTGACATCACACCACTTCCTGTGTAGCACTATAAAAGGCCTGATGAGAATTGTTTGAGCAGGTTTTTGGTGGGAGAGTATGTAATGCTGAAAGTAAGAAATGATCTTGATGCTTGAACTGTGCAGTGTGATAATTGATGTGAGGAACTTGTGAACTATCACATTTTGGGTTTTTAATGTATTGGTTTGTTTCTGTAAATAGTTTTCTTGCCTCTACATGGGGATTAAATAAACACATGCTACTTCTTGACACCCTACCTGAACCAGACCCTGTGCCTTGTCTGCCGGTCACTCACAGGGCGAACAGATCAAGGCCATGCAGAAGTGTCAGAATGTTATGTTTCTGATTAACCTGTTTTTGATAACTGCGGTTCCTTTGATATGCGCCGGGTGTTAAAGGAAGAGGAGTTTGGTGTAGGGTCTCTTCTGTTTTCCTCTCTTCCCCTCTGCTTTCTTGCACATTGAGACACCCTGCACTGGTCTGTATAACTGTTTCCATGAGAATAACTACCTTTTCATACATTGATTTAGAATAGTACTGTTTGATAATAAATTAATCTAGTTGTTAATAGATAAATCTAGTTAATTGCTTAACCAACTTTTCTTAGTTATATCCATAGCAGGCCAGATTAACTCCTAATAAGTATCAGATAAAGGTAAATGTATAATAACACCTATTCCCTATAAAATACTTAATCTGTTGCATACGTTTTATATGCCAACCCCTTAGTAACTGTAGCTGTATAGTAAACCTCTGACAAAGCAGGCTACTGTTTATAGCAAGGAACTTTGTGAAGTTGGTTAGTTATATCCCGTAACCTACAGTGAGCTATTGGATAAGTGAGTTCCCTTAACCTTTATTTAAACCTTAACCAAAACTATTACATATTATGCACATTAGTCCTTCATCTGCACCTATTTCCATCTTTAGTTGTAGGTAAGCAGGGTTGAGGAGTTAAGCATCAAAACAAAAATCCATACAGCCAACCAAGGTGAGCTCTGTTCAGGCAGAAGACTGAGATGCAGTAGTAGAGATGGTGTACAGGAACCCAACCCTTTCTCCAAGACACAGCACACGCCCCCTACTGGCCTCCATAGGACCAGGACAGACTCCATCACATTTTCCTCCAAGATCTCCTGGTACTGAAGGGAATTCATGGTACCCTGCACACGTTGAAGCTTTCCTGTACCATTAGAAGCAAAACAGCCCCAAGGCATAATTGACCCCCTGCCGTGCTTCACAGTAGGCAAGGTGTTCTTTTGTTCATAAGCCTGGTTCTTCCTCCTTCAAACATAGCGCTGGTTCATTGGCCCACACAGTTCTAATTTAGTTTCATCTGACCACAGTACACTGTCCCAAAACTTTTGTGGCTTGTCCTCGTGACTTTTGGCATACTGCAGTCAACTTTTCTTGTTCTTTGGAGTCAGTCAGTAATAAAAACTTTTTTTTCGGCGATGATGAATAGTCCATGATTGGAGATTTTTTCTGCCTTTCCTCCATAGTTCCTTGCACGCTGGTGATGGTACTAATAATCCAGATGATTGGTTATTGATGGCGATCATCATCATCTGTCCTGATGCACAAACTGCAGTAGTCCTCTTGTGCTGGGAGCCTGGTTGAAGTTCGTTGCATAGCTGCCCGTGGTCTCTACTCCAGGATGAAGCACAGGAGACCTACATGATGGACAGATCGAGAGACAGAAAAGCAGAACAAAGACTAAACACAGTTCAATGTATTCTTGTGAAATCTGGGAGATGTGTTAGGGAGATGTGAACCGATGGAGTCTCCCTTAAACATCACGGACACCCCCCTTTGCTGTGTCGTTGACGTTTTGAACCTTAGTGATGAGCAAGAATAGTCAGAAGCAAAGATATCAAAGTAAAATAAATTTTATTAAAGATGGATCAATCCAGAAATGTCCATTACAGAGTACACTGTATGGTTGCCTTTTATTGGTCTCAATAACATCCCTCAGTGTCCAGAAGTAGTCTGCTGACAAAGAGGGTATTAGTAGTTTCTTTGTGTGATTTTGAATAAGTGTGACATGTTGCATGTAGGAGGATGCTCCTCTATAAAACTGAAGTAACAGGGGAATCTTAACAGGTCTTTAAAGTTTTGGTGATGTTAAAGAATGGTGAAGAATATGTTGCATCTGTTCCTACATCATCATCATGTGAGAGCTTCAGGATCACTCCTGAAATATGCAAATAAGAATACATGTCGGTTATTTCTCAAAATGGACTGAAGCTCTTCCTGTGTGAGTGAAGAACCTTGGCAGTGTTCTCCTATGTGGTGATGGCATGTAGAAGTGACATCCATGTAAATAGGAGGGTTTAAGCCCTCCCTCCTGCTGCTTGGACAAGAACCAATTCTTTCAGTGTTTGCAGTGTTGAGGACAGAGAATAGGGAGCTGTAAATCTCTACTGGTGATGACGGATAAAAATTAAGGATTATATCATCTGAAATAAATATGCTGATTTCAGGTATAAAATCAATTCTGATTTGAATCTGTGGGCATCTGAAATGCTGTTCCAACTATTGCCAATGGATGGGGGTGTGGAGAAAGATGATTCTTAATGAATCATCTCCTACGATTGGACGACAGAAACAGACAGGAGTAGACCTGAACTGAACTGAGCAGATGTGTAGCCTGTTTTGTTAAGTGTGGATGTAGGTACTTACATGTGTATCCTCACTTGGACCTGGCATGGAGTTGGGTATAGGGGGATACTGCCCCTACTGTACCTCAGTGAGAAGGTGAGCTCCTACCTTTGCATGTAGAAGAGCAGGTAGGCTGTTCTTGCCCTGCGCTTAAGGATTGCTGGCTCATTCATTTTTGAAACCTTTGAATCATTGAATGTTAACCAGCTTTCTCCTTTCTCCTCAGCTACGTCACTGATGTAGTGCCTTGTCAGGGTAGAGAGATGTCATTAGTCACTTTAGTTTCTACTGCATGTTTGTGGATAATGTCAGACTGCTCACCACTGAAAAATTTGCAACAGGGCAGATGTAAGAGAAGGAGGAAACCCTGAGTGTCTCTCCCTCCTTTTTCAGCTGAAGCAAACACATCATCAGGAACTCATGGGCATCCTGTGGAAGACAGTACATCAGAAGAGCATTGCTCCTGGACTTCAGCAGCAACAGAGTGAGAAAATAAAGAAGGTTGTGTGCAGTTCCTGCAGGCTACTGCATGTGGTTCTGATGTGTTCTGAATGGCTCAGAGGGTTGTTTAGCTGAACCTGTTGGTAGTCCTCTCCAAACGCAGGGCATCTGACTGAAATACAGGCATTCAGGGCTCTCAGCAGCTTCTTCTTCTGTGAAGAACTACAACTAGTGAGCCTGCCTTGCTGCAAATCTGCAAAACATCTACGCACGGTAACAGGGAGACCAATGTGGTTTATTTCTCTCAGCATCACAACACCTCCCTAAGCACTCATAATTGAACAGTTCATTTAGACACGTGAATCCTCTGTTCCTGATCCGGTACCTGAGCATCTGGCAGCTGGATGTCCGCTTAGCGTGGAACAATAAAACGCATGCCACACAGTCAAATCATGATGTGTGGGTGTTTAAAAGCCTGGAGGTGGACGTTGATGGGGTGCTCTTGGTGGGTATGGACTGGAGGAAAAAACAGCTGGGTTTGGTGTCTCCAGGGTCTGGGTGTGACTAGATTCGGATGATCTGAAAATGTCATCCGAGCCGATGGAGACACCCTTAAACCAAGTGGACACCTGTGTTTGCTACAACACACACACAGTAAAAATGCCTTTAGATATCATTTTCTAAAAACCTCACCACAAATAAGTCTAAATGCAATCAGAAAGGAAGAAGCACTGACCAGAAAAATATTCTGCGCCGATGTCGATTTTGAACAGGTGCGCAGGTAAATGTTTGCCTCCGTGATGCTGGTTCCCCTCCGCTGAATTAACAGAGGACATGCAGATGAGTGTAATTCAGAATGGGACAAGCTAGTTAAAGATGCTTATAGTCAAGACTCTTCGTTACCTTGATGCAGGCCACGGCACTAGCGCTGGCAAAGTGGTGAAGGGTAAGCTACAAATACAAAGAAAAGATTAGGTTGAAGGGACGTTGACAGTAGCATGTCCATTCTTACTGAAATTGTGAACCTGTTCCCATGACTCACCTCTGCATCTATCCAGTAGAATTGTTGAGCACCCACCAGTGCTCACTCTGCCACCCACTGTAGATGGACTTGTGCTGAAGCTTCACCTCCACCACCTGCATTTTATGGGTTTTGCATCGTCAAAGTAGCAAAAAACTCATTTTGGTCTGGGGGCCAAATACAACTTAATCGGACCTCAAGGGGGCCAGACCAGTAAACTCATTACAAAAAATTACATGGAACTAATAATAATCAATCAATCAATCAATCATCAGTTATTCATATACAGTGTTGCGAATAACAATAATTATTTATAATATAATTATTATTACAATAATAATAATGCGTTATTTTTAACGGCGTTAGGTAACGGCGTCATTTTGTCAGTAATGGGATAATATAATTAATTACTTTTCCTGTCGTTACAACGCCGTTGACGTTACTGGTCATTAAAAGCGGTGCGTTACTATATATTGATATACTAACAGTAATGTGAGCGGACCGCTCCCCAGGCTAGTGAGGAGTAACAGATCTCGATAGGTCACAGTTCTCGGTGTAACACCTGTTTAACTTAACAAGTCAGTAAGCGATTGGCTAAGGCAGCGTTATGGTAGCCAATCGGAGCCAGTGTTTTTACACGTGTGCCGAAGCACTCCAGTGACACGACACAAACTGAGAAGAGACAGAAATGGCGAGTCAGAAGCAAGCCGAAGAAAAATTTGCATATTCAAGTTGGCGATATAAACATTATTTAAGAAAATACTTGAAGTTTCTGAATGTCTACCAGACTGGGTATTTGATTTATTTAATTAAGAATAGAGGTTTAATTGTTAAGTTTACTTCTGTTGTGAACAAACCTGTTGTCTCAGGTTGAGAGAATTTAATTTAATTTGATAGATGTAAATGCACTTTATATAGTGTAACTGTTTACTTTTGTTTCTTTTTTTTTCAAAGATTTGGGATTATAAAGGATTTTATCCTGCACTGGTATGTTGATGTGCAATAAATGTCAAAATTTAAACACCTTTATGATCTACTCATTTCAACTGACTGAAAACTGCTTTTTCAAAAAATCCTTATTCATTGGCATACAATTTTTTTTTTACTGTAATGCAAATAGTTACTTTCCCTGGTAACGAGTTACTTTTATTATAGAGTTATTCAGTTACTAACTCAGTTACTTTTTTGAACAAGTAGTGAGTAACTATAATTACTTTTTTAAAGTAACGTTCCCAACACTGCTCATACCTGAATACATTTAGACTTACTTATGGGGAATTTAGAAAATGATTCCTAAAGGCATCTTCACTTATTTTTATTCTTATTTGTGGTTTTCAGCAATCAGAATTTTCTGTGACGTATAAGGGTGTCTCCATCGATTCAGATGGCCTTTTCAGGTCACATGAGTCTAATCACACCCAGACCCTGGAGACACCGGACCCTGCTGTTTTCTCCACCAGTCCAGACCCACCAAGAGGACCCCCTCCACGCCCACCTCCAGGCTTTTAATCACCTACACAGCATTTTAATAGATTCTTATACAAAGTTCTAATCTCACTATATATCATGCTTTTTACTTTTCCACATAAAAACAAAATGTTTTGAACTATGTTTAGTCTTTGTGGAGATGCCTTGGGGGGGGGGGGGGGGGTGGATGTGGCTTCACAACAATGTATACACTGAAAAGGCCAGGGTTTTCCCCGAAAACATCAGGCTTAACTCCAACGATAGACTTCACCCATTGTTTTTTAATTTGTGCAGCACACACATGAACATAGTCCCTTAAACCGGATAAAACATTGGTAAAACTGTGCAGTAAAAGCTTAGCGGCATGTCTGGCCACACTCGCTGCCCCCGTGAAGTTCTCCCTTGAAAGATCCTATGCTCGGCATTTAAATGAGTAGCCCCTGCCCCAACTTTGTTAGACTCTACCACCTACGCTGGAGCAGGACTACATACGTCGCCATTGAAACATGTACAACATACACAAACATAACTGTATGCTATACATCACATTCAGCATTACAACTTTTCCTGTCCTCCTCCTACAGGTTCAGTAGGACCTGCCTCCCCCCCTTCTGCCGATGACCGTGGGCTCTACCGGCCAGCACCAGGGAAGCCCTGGAAGACGACCCTCCTCCCCTGAGGACGAAGGACCTCTAGTGAGTTATTCCTCTTATATATACACATACACAGTCCAGGTGATGGGTCAGGTCTCTGACCCCATCAAAGTCTTTATTTTGCTTTTCTGTCTCTTTCTTCCTCTCCATCATGTAGGTCTCCAGTGCTTCTTCCTGGAGTAGAGACCACAGACAGCTGTGCAACCTGATCTTCACCCAGACTTCCAGGAGAAGAGGAGTAATGCAATTTGTGGACCAGGACACAATGCATATTGCCTTCTGTCATGCAGGTATCACAATGAAGCAGTCTGGTTCTCTTTTTTTTCTTCATTTTAATTGAATAACACATTTTCTACTTCCAGCAATGTCACCCAAGTAGGTGTTTTCCCCTCATTTTCTGCAGATCTTGGAGAAAGCCGTTGCCAATCTGGAACGCATCTGTGACGGGCAGGTGTGAGCAACAAAAAGGAAGCGATCACGCCAAGTCTCAGGGAAAAAGGGTGGTTTAATATAAAGTGTGCAAACCTAAAACCCATGCACTATCTCCAAATTAAGGATATAATGACCAGCGGTCAACTGGTACAAAGACAAGACATATATAGGCAAACAAATGACCCTCAGGTGAGACAGATCACGGGCTCCGCCCACCTGAGGGACGCACATGACGTCAACAGACAATAACAACAACAGCCGCTGTGGACAGAGACGGCCGGTAGGGGGCCGCCTCACCGTGACAGCATCGACTTTCTTCTGAGCTTAGGGATGGTCTTGTCAGAGGTGGATGGTGCTTCAGCACTGGTAGACTGGAAACCTGCAAAGTCAAAGCAAATAGACGGCGTGAGAGGGATGCTGTGTGTAGTCTTCCATGCTGTTGTCATTATTGTTGTTCATGCCCTATTAGTTGTGCAGCAGGAAAGACTACTAAACCATGGAAGACTACTAAACCATGGAAGACTCAGTTCTTTATACATAATACTGTCATGAATTAAACTTCATGAAAGAAATACTAAAATGCGTACCATCTGGAATATGTTTGTCCACCACCTGGTCCTCCACCTGGTCCTGGACATGCACTTAGTTTGTCCGTTTCTTTAAAAAGAGCAGACAATTTGATATAAAAAAATCATTCAAAATATGATTGATGGTAGCATAAATGTATGGTTGAAAATCATTCAGAAGAGCAGAGTCTAAAGCTAATGG